>NC_089039.1:2448571-2751785 GCF_034140825.1 Oryza sativa Japonica Group
ATTCTTTATCTTTTCGCCCTTTACAGTCTTCGTCTTCGCTACTCGGTGGGCCTTGGCATGAATAATCTGAAGCACTCGGATTGCTATCTTTGAGAAGGCTACGATGGTTGACTGCAAAGGTCTCGGGGGCTACTGTGGAGATTATGGATATCCCATATCTACATGGCGATACTATTTGGGCTGGATATAGGATACCGAATATGTATAGAATATCTTATTTGTATCTCGGGTTTGTTTCTTAACTTGTACAACAAGGAAACACCTTGAGACTTAGTCGGTCACGGCTATATTTAATCTATATCTGTGTATTCCGTTAGGGATATTGATTATCTTTTGTAACCCGGACTCCTTCCCATATATAAGGGGGGTCCGGGCGCCTCTAGGGGCAGATGTTGATTTTCTCTAAATCATACAATCAATAATACACTCGGCGGATTCATCCCCGGACAGGAGTAGGGTATTACTTCTTTTATAAGAAGGCCTGAACCTGTATAAATCTTTTGTCTCCAAACCCATACACTTTTCCAGCTTGATAGCCACCCCCTTTTATTATTGCCGAAATCTAGTTTCGACATATATGGAGTATAACAAATTCTCACCTATTACCTCTTATCTTAACCAATCATAACTATCTCATTTTATTTCTTCATCTACATTTTCATCCGGGACATCTACATTTTTATCACAATTAATCACAACCATTTCTTGTTTAATTCTTGAGACAGAGGGGAACTCTACCATTTTTAAGCAGTGCTGCTATAATTATGTCGACACATTTTTTTAGTAACCACAGTCGATTTTCTGATCAATTGATCTCCGTTGAGATTGGTGCTACGATTGAAATACCAATGCACTGACGTCTTTGCGTATTGCAGCGTGAAGCCAAACAATTAAATTTAATTCCTCATCTCATCGGCATGTATTTTCATGAAAAAAAACATATTGTAGGGACTTACATACATGCTAACTATTTTTTTTTCGTGAAAAAATATGGTGGTATAAATATCGGTAATCCCTTTTTAAGTTTTTTTTGGACGAACCTCCACCTCCCCGCTAATAGTCCGCACGTGGGTCCACCACAACTCCACAAGCCTGTTATGGCCCACCCAAAACAGGCAGCACGTCCATTAAGCCACCGTTTCGGCCCAACAATACATGGGCCGCACATCGCTTCAATTCCGTTCCGGGCCAAACCACAAACGGGCCACACATCTGTTTATTTTTTTCCCACTAATTTATTAAGATCAACTTCGATTCCCAACTACAAGAGATCAAACCGGTCGAAATGATGAATTAGAGCTTTCTCGCCGGCGCCCAGCCGTGCCGCCGCCGTCGTCGGCGCCGTCGAGCTCCCGCGCAGGAACCCCAGGAGGAGCTTGCTGCTGGCCTCCACGTCGGAATTATAGCACCTTGATCGTTTGACACTGCATCCCCCATCTTCTTCTTTGTCGATCTGTCGCTCGATCTTGGCAAGAAATCCAAGACTACAACTCTACAAGCAAATTGAGACTTGCTGTCCATTTACAGGACAAGAGAGCTACTCAGTATATATCTAGCCACAGCCATGCCTCCCTAACCTTCCATGTCCATGCAGCAGTCCATTAGCTAATGTTTAATTATATTTTAGGTTGATTTATTTTGAGACGTTGAGTGGCAGATAAGGCAGGCAGGCAGGCATGCGTGTGCAACCGTTTGCAGCGGCCTTTGTTTCCTATTGAGCTTTGCAGAAAATGAACCGGTTTGTCTATTGCTAACAGATATATGCATGGAAATTTTTGTGGAGCGATTAGATGGAGAAGATGACGCTAATTAAAGGGGAAAATTAACCCGTGCGTTCTTGCGGTTGTGCGTCATGTGACTGTCTCGATCTCGGCGTCACATATCAACCAACAAAGGCAGTTTGTTCTTGATTCTCATTTCTGAAGACATGCGTCACTGTTCCAGACTATCTCGGGCTCATCTTGATTGTAACCTCGATATAATTTGGATGAAATGGTTTACTTCAATTTGCCCCCAACAGCAAGTATATAAGTTTCAAGAAAGAAGTCTCGTCTGAATTCTGAAAACGGGGACAGTAACATCCCATGGAAATTAAAAGCTATTCATGAAATATGCATGCGAGTTTCTACCTTACTAAACCAAAAGGTAACAACTTTTTACGATTCTTCGAAAGTTCAGGTTAATTATGAGTTGGAAGTTAGAACAAGAAAATAGTCCTAGTTTAAATTCTGAATTACGATCCTTCAATAGCTTAATCCTTTCATCTTGTCTTATCCTAGCTTAAGCTCTGAATTGGGGAAGAACCTGTTATCCGAACAAGGTCTTCAAAAAATGGGACCAATCTAGAAAGGATTAAATTGATTTTGAATTAAGGAGGGGGTGAGGCCGTGAGGCTAGCTCGAACCTGGAGTGGTCTAGCTCGCAGCTTGCGTTACTAGCCAGGAAGACCCTGGGCCTTTCTCTATCCAAACCAGGGTTTTAAATTTCGAAATCAACATTTCTGCCGCAGGTGAGCGATAGAACCGAAATTTTCAAAATTTCGGAAAAATTTCGTACGAAGTTTTTTGAATTTTCGAAAGATTTTGAATAAATTTGACAAAATTCACAAAAAAAAATGCAAAAAACCGAAATTTTCGGGCAAGATGTTAGCATTTCGGTGGGGCGAAATTTCGAACCGAAATTTCAATCCCTGATCCGAACAAGGTCTTGAAAACCCCTCAAAACTCAACGAAGCAGTAGATGATTCATGCATATGAGACTAATAAAAAAAATACTCAAATATAATGAAATTATTTAGTCCATAAATAATCATCATCACGTCGTCCTAAGTAGGACAAATAATTAATACATGCACCGCCATCTATAAAGTTCATCATCAGTTCTACCTGGATCATGATAACATGGCTATATATCACATAATTAAGTAGATATTAAATAATTAAGCTCCTTATTTGCAGTGGCGGCATATACGGCGAGTGGATCGATCGATCAGAAGAGTTTCCCATCACGGCCGGCCGCCGTCGCCGGCGGCGAGCCGGCCGGCTGCCGGAAGGACTTGGTCTGGTTGAACAACCTTGCCCTGGTCATCTTGATGAACCTGTCAGCCTTCTTGTTGATGTCCTCTTTGATGCTGTCGATCTTCCTGAAGGTCGGCTTGGGTGCCAGGTTGTGGTACACCTTCTGCACCGCCACCTCGCCGGCACCGCCGCCGCCGATGCCGCCGGCGGCGGCGGCGGTGGCCGGAGCAGCAGTACTGCCTCCTCCTCCTGCTCCTCCCTTGCGGATGATCTTCTGGCTCTGCCACCAGCTCATCTTAATTTGCTCTCTAAGCTAAGCTACTAGCTGTTCTTGCACTTGCACTAAACTAATGTTATTTAGCTAGCTAGATTGCTTTGGGATTTTTTTGCTTCTTGTTTTTTCTTGGCTTGCTTTGGTTGGATTGGATTTGCACCTAGCAAATGGGCGTCCTTTTTATAGCCAATATAATATTCTATATTCCTTTTGCATTAAGGCTGCATATATGTGAAATGTCAGGCTTTCTCATTGAGTTATTTACTTTTTTAATTTCCTCCGAATATATTGGCCTAACCTAACCAGGGTCAGGGTGCGTGCTTGTCAATCATAATTAAGCATCAAGACGGTCATCAAGCTCTGAAGTTATCAATTTTGTGTCACAAATGTTTTCAATAAAATTGTTTAAGACATACGAATAACTGATGGCTTTTCAAAAGAAGTAAAAAAAATGACTAACAATATAACCTTTTATTTTCCAGGTTTTGATGTAGGGGTGGATAACGAGCCAGCTTAGCTCGTTTGATCTCATTATCTTAATTAACTAGCATGGTGGCCCACGCAGATTGCGCGGCTAGCATCATTATGTTTTCTCCCATATAATAGCATATATGTTTTCTCATTATATTATTCAAATATATTAAAATGACAACATAATTTTAAATTTTGCAATAACTTTACAAAACTACTAATACGTAATATTCATATTATATTTTATATACGTGTTAGTTATTAATTATTTTTAATATCAAATTTTAGTTATTTGTAAATTATATATATTTCTATATGGACTCTAGACTCGTGTTTTAATATTTCTTTTTTTTAATTCCGAATTTTCTGTAAATTGTATTTCTATATAGACTCTATGCTCTTCTTCCAATATTATTTATTTTTATTTCTGAATTTTTATTATTTCTAATTGTATTTCTATCTGGACTCTAAACTCATCTTTCAATATTCTTTAATTTTTAATTTCGAATTTCAGTTACTTCTAAATTGTATTCCTATAGTGACTTTAAACTCTTCTTCCCATGTTTTTCTTAATTTCAAATTTTAGTTATTTATAAATTGTATTTTTATACTGACTCTAAACTCTACTTTTAATTTTATTAAATTTTATTATGTTTATTCCAAATTTTAGTTAGTTTTAAATTCCTATATGGACTCTATACTCAACTTCTAATATTCCTTATTTTTTTATTTCGAATTTCTATTTTTTTTTCTTCATTGAATTTCTATATGGACTCTATACTCTACTTCTAATATTCCTTATTTTTAATTCCAAATTTCAGTATATGGACTCTATACTCTACTTCTAATATTCCTTATTTTGAATTCCGAATTTCAGTTATTTCATAATTGTATTTCTATATGGACTCTATACTCTACTTCTAATATTCCTTATTTTTAATTCCGAATTTCAGTTATTTCCTAATTGTATTTCTATATGGACTATATACTCTACTTCTAATATTCTTTATTTTTAATTCCGAATTTCAGTTATTTATTTCCTAATTGTATTTCTATATATGGACTCTAATCTCATCTTCTAATATTCCTTATTTTTTAATTCCGAATTTCAACTATTTCTAAATTGTATTTCTATATGGACTCTAGTCTCATCTTCTAAGATTCCATATTTTTTAATTCCGAATTTCAGCTATTTCTAAATTGTATTTCTATATGGACTCTGTCTTTTCTTTTTCCCTAATTAATGTGAGAATTTATAGACCATGAGAGCAAACATGGAGGCTTCTTTTTCTATTCCTTTAATAATATAATAGATGAGCCTGCTTGGCTCGACTTGCTAATGTTAACAAGCTAAAAGGTTAGCTTGCTCATTAAAATTATAAGTTTGAGCCAATTCGAGCCAAGCATTTTGTCACGAGCTAATCCAAGCCACGAGTTTTGAGTTTTTTGTTCACCCTTATTTTTTATGTGTGCAAGTCATTTTAACCGAGAGCTTGAAGAAACATGTAACACTAGCTCCTAATTTGGAGTTGAAGTTGTCAGGGTTAACAATATCTCCTTTTCAAGGTCAATTAATTGTCAGTTACTCCCTCCAATTCATGTTTTCATGTTGCAAGTTATGTTAGTTTTTTTTATTATGAAAATTGGTTTATATATATCTTCGGTTTCTATACCAATATATATTCAAATTTGTTTCGTGAAAGAAAAAACAGTATCAACTGACGGGACAAGTCCTCAGCTCCTCTTGAAAAATGATCGTCTGAATGAGATGTTAAAGACAAATAATATAGATTCTAACGAATAATTCCGTAGGTATTATATCATTATATTCAAAGCAAGAAAAACCCTTAAATACCAATTCCAAAAATATAGCACCGCTGTGCGTACCATCCGCTCCTCCCGTGGTATTATCAAAGACGATAACTTTTTGTAGAATAAGCCAGTTTTTAACATAAAAAGTTTATCATTTCGACAACATCAAATCAACTAATGTAGTACACTGGCCCTAAATAAAACCAATTTTATTTACATGGGCATTCTCATAAGCTAATTTCTAAAAATATTTTAGTTTTGTTCTATATATGCTATTTTTCAACTTTATGCATTGACCGAGTTTATGAAAAATGCACGACAACAACTACCATACTAAATTAGTTTTGTCAAATCCATCATAAAATTTATCTTAATACTAAATTTATTTATAATCTCAGTTAAACTTATAGTTGTTAGACTTAGGAAAAGAATAAAATGTGCATGAAACGAAGGGATTATTTTCGATGGGCATATTCTAAGGAAGCTGGCGCTAGCTGCGACAATCATCGGCGCCGTTAGTCGCAGCACACGGCATTCCATCGCCATCTCATCACCTCATCGATGATTCCATTGGCATGCATTCATACAGGGGCGTGATGCTAGTTTCGTACTTAAGATCCTGCAACTAATTAACCTTAAGCTTTAGTTCCACCGTTAATGCCAATTTCCAGTTGGGGGTTAAAGCTAGGAAACGTGAAAAAAAATGAGCACATTTTTGGTTCAGCCCAGCATTACTCACTTATCTGACTATTGCTAAGCAGTTTTGGAATATCAAACGCCCAGATGATAATCTTAAAGTGGCCAATTTATCTTCTTTTGTAATCAGTTTCGCTACAGCACCTGCTGCTCTAGCTAATTGTTCATCCTTTCCACGTGTGGTTTCTATATTATATATGGCCGTGCCTCTCTTCAATCATCATGATTCATGAATATTTGGTGATTGGGTGGATAAGATTTGGTCAAACTTTTGGTACAAATATTCGGTCAAACTTTTGGTAAAAAAATTCAATCGAACTTAATTGCGGTGATTAATTTTGTGGGGAAGTTAGTTATAAACTTAAAAAATTATGATAGTATGATAGTATGATAGTATTATTCAAGACAGATTTTTCTTTTAGAAAAAAACAACGTGGTATGATCTTTGATAAACTAAGCATTCGAGAAATTCTTGATATATTTAGATTTTTAAATTGTACTACTTTTCTAAGTCGTATATAAGGCGGATCTAGGGAAGCCCAAGGCCCAGCTAATTAAGTTTCTTTAGGTCAATTTCTATACATATATATATTGTATATTGGCATGTTATATATATTTGTGGTATTTAAAAAGTTTATTTAAATTGGACCACCATACTTACTTCCTCCTTTTCACGATGTAAATCATTCTAGCATTTCCTGTGAAACAGAGGGAGTACAAATTTGGATACATACGCCAACCGTCATATAAAGAAAAATGGAGGGAATAAATATTTATTATCAGAGGGAGTAAGTTTTTTTCTTAACTTAATTGATCACCTCTGAGTCTCCTACTTTAAAGTTTCCTACGTTATATATTGTATATGCCCAATGTTTATTTCATCGTGCATGCACACCGTAAGCAAAAGTAGCAAGCTTAATTTTTTTTAGATAATGGAATAAAACATCCCGGCCTTTGCTCATCAGAGCTATAGCCAATTATTACAAAAGTAACACCCAAACACTGAGTGTAGTTCAAATGAATTAAACACACCCAACAAAATAAAAAATTAAACTAAGATAAGGAGAGCACATTTATTCAAGTCTATTTGTGAATCTCCATCCATAATTTGCAAAGAGTTGCATGACCGTTGTCTCAAGCCTACGACATGTAACCTTCGTAAGCTCTCGATCATCTTCACACATTTGCAGCTGTGCCCAAAATCGGAGCCAATATATGAGATAGATGGTGATTTGTCAAAAACCATATCATTCCTAGTCAACCACAGAGCCCAACATATGATAGAAGCTCCTACAAGTATGAGTTTACTCTTCTTCTTGTCTACCCCAAAACCCAACCATCAAACATATTAGATATGGTAGTAGGAAGGTATAGACCAAGAGAGAACTGTACTGCTCTCCAAACAAATTTTGCATAATGACACTCTATAAAAAGATGTTAAATAGTCTCATTTTTCATAAAAAACATCTTAAACTGCCATTCCAATTTTGTCTTGCCAAATTATCCTTGGTTAGCACAACCCCTTGAAACAAGTACCACATAAAAATCTTAATCTCAAGTGGCATCTTAAGCTTCCAAATAATCTTGTTTCTCTCAATATAACTATTATTAATTAAAACTAGATACATCGACCTAACAGAAAATATTCCATTCTGATGATAATTCCATCTAAAGCTATCAGAGAATTGATTCAATTGAATATGTACAATAGAAGCACACAATTCATGCCAATATGCAAGATTCTGATCAACTAAATGATCTCCTAAAGGAAACATTAATTGAGTCGAACAGATCTCATAACATCAGCAATAGTAGAACTTTTCCTTCGGACAATAGAGTATAAAGATGGACAATAGTAGCAAGCTTAATTATGGATTAATAATTAACCTGTTCTACTACCGAATTAGTTCGGCATGTGGAATCCATTACAGATCACTAATTAGGCACGTTTGTAGGAATCCAAATGGATCATGACGGCGACATGTGTATAGCGCAAGAGACTGTATATCGCCATGCGTGTGGCCATCCAAGCTCTGAGCTATACTGTTAACTATCACTATACATAGAATCTGCCAAATATGACGTCTTATCGGTAACGATTAGATAAGATTTGCACTGGACGGACAAAAACTGATACTGTGATGACCCCGTATCAATGCCGGTTCAAGTGACCAACCGACACTGATGTATTCATTATGATTTTTTACATGAACTGGCATGGAACTAATATCAATGCTGGTTTTATAATTAACCGACACCAAAAACAGAGTTAAGCCGGCTGTGGTTTCAGTCGATCTCGCCCTGCTCTCCTTCCTCACTCTCTTACTTTTCCCTCTTCTCTTCCACCTCTTCCTCTTTGTAGCGAGCGGCGGCCATCTTTCCTTGTCTAATGATGGCTATCTCCCTCTCTCCTGTGATGGCGCCCCTCCCCTCTTCATGGCGATCAGTGACACCGTCCTTAACATAGGGATGGCAACGGGGCGGGGCGGGGCCGGATTGAGTTGGAACGACCCTGCATCCACTCCTTTGCGCGTCTACTCGGCCCTAGCCTCGGACTGGTGGCCGGGTCAAAAATGAGCCCCGTCCCCATCCCTCCAGGGCCCGTCACTCGACCGGGGGCCCATTGCACCCGTAGGCAAGGATGCTCGACGCAGCGACGGTAAGAAGCAGTATGTGGAGGCGCCACCGTGTGCCAGCAGGAGGAGGCGGCGTAGCCAGGCTAAGGCTGATCAACGACAGACGGAGGTGGTGCGACGACGGGCGGAGGCAGAGCTGAGACGGCGACGAGCGGAGGTGGTGTGGTGACAGGCGGAGCTGGAGGCGGCGGGTCAAGGCAGCGTGACGACAGGCAGAGGAGGAGCGGAAACATCAGCGACACAGCGGCGGCCAGCCAGCAGTGGATGTGGAGGATGTGTGAGGGGAGTGGGACTAGGAGTAGGGGATGGCGATTGGGAAATTAGGGTTTAGATTTTATAATACTCACTTATTGGGCCAACCGGGCTTGTATTGTTGAAATGGGCTATATTTTAAGATATATCTTATACCTCGGGGCCCTGCCGGGTCACCCACGGCCCACGGGTGGCTAACGATCCCCGCCCCCATCCCCGCTCACCCGCCGGCGAAAATTGCTCCCCACCCCGGCCCTAACGGGGAAATTGCCACCCTACTCCTTCTCTTCCCGACAAGCAGAGGCCCTTGTGGCTCCCTCCTTAGCATGGCAACTCCCTCTCATCTTCATGGAGCTGGCCATCTAGAGCTCAAGAATGTCCAGATCTTATGGTCATGAGCTTAGGGGCAAACACCTCCCTCTCCTTGGTGAGCAGAGGGCTGCTCTACCATGACATACACAGGCTGCTATAGATCCATTGGGCTGGCGGGCTGGCTGCCCCCAAGGGTAGAAACCATTGATCAAGGTCTTGGCAAACAATTTCCCCGCAAAAAAAAGTCTCGGCAAACAATGACCTCCTCCAGCAGCCTCTTCATGCATCTTCTAAGCTAGTGAGTTGTAGATTAAATGGGATCTATGCATATGTGTGTTTGTGTTGGTCTTGGGTGTTATTTTTTATGAAATTCGTGACTTGTAAAGTGCCATTATTGGATATACATTTTGTGCATTTTTTTCAACTTGATGAAATTTGTGACTTGTTTAGAATTGATTGTGTGTTGTGTTAGTTTATGGATGAGCAATTGAAATTTTATTTCATTTTTATCCGATTTATGGTTTAAAGTTATGGGAACAACAGATCAAAAATGCCTCGAAAAGGATAGCAATGCCTTTGATCTAGCTCAAAGCATCGGCTCGATTTTTCATTCTCTCATGAAAGCACCATCAATTAATCTATTCTGGTTCTACAACTGACACTACTACATTATCATTGCTGTTTACACATGGAATCGACACTGACAACGATCTCAAACAGGCACTGATAACCTTGTCTAGTCCTGTTCAGTGATTCCCCATATTTGAATGTATTTGAGGTCCACACCTCCATAAGTATGAAATTATGGGGCTGTTTGGTTCACTCCCTCATTTTACCAAACTTTGCCATACTTTTTAAGACATATGTTTGTTTCACTTCTAAACTTGTGGCATGCCACAGTTTTTTAATTCAAAGGCCCACATGTCATACAACCATTTTTTAGCCAAACCATGTTTAAGGTGTGGCCATTAATTTATAAGCCACATATTTAGCTAGGTTTGGTAAGAAGGTTTGGCAATGTTTGGGAGGGAACCAAACAACCCCTATATATTCCCCTTCGAATCCCCTCAATCCTCTTTTGAATGAGATTAACCGAACAAGCTCTGGACACGTCAAGCAAACTGTGCATGCATGCAGTTACTCAAACAGCCAAATTAGCTTAGCAAAAGTACTTAGTAAATCTGCGGTGATTAATTCTATCTTACTATAAAGTTATAATCCACTAACTCCTAAATCTTAACATGCAAAGATGACACATCATCGTTCACTAACAAGTTGACACATCATCATCCACGAACAACCAATACATTTAACATCATGCAAACATGCTATATTATCTATAATTTAAAATTTATTATATTTTAGAGCTTTTAAAATGAAAGCATGTTAAATCATCATCCCCCATAATTCACATAATATTTCAATATATATCTTCATTATTTTTTATAATATCTTATGTACCTATGTAAGTTCATCCTCACTTGATTAATGCTATTTCTCTCTTCTCTAATTAATCCATATCACATCAATTGATTTTAGTGCTTATGTAAGTTTATGTTGTTTAGCTATCTTACATATTATTTTTACTTATTATTTTCATACTGAATTCTCGCAGCAACGCGCGGGGTTTCACCTAGTTATTAGAGAGGTGAATAGTTAATAGAGAGATTTCACCCAGGTGATGATTAATCCCTGGATCAATCACAATAATGCATACATGCAGGAATCTCGATATATGATGGCCGTCGCTCTCGCCGTGGACCGGATCGGACGACGGGAATCAAACGTGATGTACGCAAGGTTTCCCATGGAATCAATTTAAGCTAATAAAATCGGTTGCTTGTGTTGCTCACATCGCTCCACGTCTATAGCGTCTATAGCTATCTCGATCGCCTGCGTATGTTTGATAGCGTTACGTTCCCAGCATCGATCATCGATCGTCAGCATTCATGCCACAGCATCAATATATCTCCTCCTCCTTCTAATAGAATGATATGTAATCCTTCTGTGCGTTCACGAAAAAAAAAAAGAGCATCGATCATATTCAGTCTCTGAGTCTCAAGATGTCAACTGACGCAAAGGAGAAGCACCAGGTCCCTTCTACACCTGGATCATGAAATTAAGGTTCAGGTACAGTTTCAGCTAACTTTTGTACAGTTTGTATAGTCAGAATTGCAGACAGAAGGTCGTACGCAATTGCTTCTCTTCAGATATGGTTGTGTTTAGTTCAGCGCAAAGTTTAGATTTTAGTTAAAATTGAAGATGATGTGACTGAAAAGTTGTGTGTGTATGACAGATTAATGTGATAAAAAAGAACTGAAGTTTGAATCCATATGACCACCTGTGTGATTAGTCTGGAGAGAATCGTCAGGTAACAATGTTCCTAGCTTGACTCTGGCATGACTTGACCTGCTGCCTGGTCATGCATGTTATCCAGATTTCAGAAAATTTATCGTCAGTAGATGTACAGGTAACTTCACAATAAATAAGAAGTATTTGGAGATATTATATTTTCTTGTATATAAATTGATATCTCCAGGTATTTGAGGTATCAAAATTCTTAGTATAAAATTTATGTAACTTGTGGTGATTTTTTTAATGATTGTAAAATTTCTTTCAGTTGTAAAGGCCGGACTGTATTGAGAAATGAAACATATACCTCAGATTACTCTTCAGTAGGATAAAAATTCATAGTTCCATCTAATTAACTCCATTAGTTTCTGGATTCTGATAGGCGAACCAGTACTTTATCAATACATTAAAATCATTATATATTGATCTGTTCATAAGTCACGAGTAACATGTGTGACAAAATATCTACGGCATGGAAAATACTCAGTTCGTTGCAGCCGCATTGTAAAAGCTGCTTTAGTTTTGTTTTATAATCACAGGGAATTTCTGATGGAAGTGTTCATTTCTTTAATTTAATTAATCACCGTCATTATATTCCTGCCGCATGATCTCTGCGTTGTATGTAATTAATTACTTTGCAAATCATTAACGTCAAGTCGATAGATATATAAGCTGTTATATATTGCGGTGTACATGCATGGAATATATCTCTCCTGCCAAATTAGTTTGGTAATGAGACCTAATCAGCCATAATAATTGACACGATTAGGCATCCATGACTGCGACTACTCTAATCAATCTCTCGAAAAAGTACAAGGGGCTAGCTTATCATCATCTCACGAATATATCACCACTAATCGCACCTGGTAATTCCACATGGCACAAGCTAATTAACGTTAATTCTTTCTCTCTACAGTTGTCAAGATTTTGAAATATTTAATTTAGAGCTCTCGAGAAGGTACCATATTTAACACCACTTTTAACAAATTAACAAATGCCATTATATAGTAGTACTTTTGTAAAGGCCGTAAAAATTATAGTGTGATTATTAATGGGCATTATTAATCGTGCATCATTCGTCAATTCATTCTGAAGAGTTAGGTAGGCTAACTCCAATTAAAAAGATTATGGCTATGCCTATGTACACCCATATTGGTGTAAATTTAATACATTATAAAAAAATTAAACAAGATTAACCTTACAACCTTCGGCCGACCCCAAAAAAAAAAACAAAATCTTACGATGAAAAAAAGGAAATATATGTGGTGGTTTTATAT
Source organism: Oryza sativa Japonica Group (assembly GCF_034140825.1). Taxonomy (NCBI): domain Eukaryota; kingdom Viridiplantae; phylum Streptophyta; class Magnoliopsida; order Poales; family Poaceae; genus Oryza; species Oryza sativa. Next base: position 2,461,671 of record NC_089039.1, read on the forward strand.
ACTATCTCCATCCCATAAAAAAAGTTCATTTTTCAGTTTTTAAATACAATATTTGACTCTTCGTCTTATTTAAATTTTTTATTTTATGATTAATAATAATAATAATATTATTATTATTATTAGATGATAAAACATAAATGGTACTTTGTGTGTGACTAATTTTTTTAGTTTCTTTTAAAAAAATAAAATAAGATTGACGATCAAACGTAGGGCACAGACCTAAAAATAAATTTATTTTTAGACGGAGGTCGTATGTTCCATGGTTCCACCATCACTAATTTCCCGTGATTAATATGTAAGTACGTCTGTTTTTCTTAATATAAGGGAGAACATATAATATTTTTTTTGTGGGGAACATATAATATTTAACATTCATCTCATTACAACTTATTACTTCTTTTTTGAACGCAGAAAAGAATTACATGCACATCAATATATTATATTAGAAGAAGAGTTTAATTACATATCGCAACCAGTCAGAGGACCATTGCCGGGGGACAAGAAGAAAAGAAATTACAGCTTATTACTGATTATCTTGGGTCAGAATAGGCGCAGCTGATCTCAGATTGGAGAGCTCACAGTACGGGGATCGATGCTGCCGCAGACGACGATGACAACCACGATGAAAATGAAAACTGAAACCACAAATTTGGTATCAGGAAATTAAGATTTACAGAATCGATCTTACTGTTCAAGCTAGCACCTCATGTCAACTGCTCAAAATTTTTTATAACTTAAACCAATATATCTGCTGCCAATTATTTGGCACACTTGCACGTTGCAGACGCATCAGGTACCTTCCACACGTAGGGCATGAACGCAAGCTAGATCATTAAGAGACTCGATTAATATTGATAGGATCATATCGATCTAGTCTTCTCGATCTCTCCGTGAATGCAATGGAGTCCATATGAATAGCTAGCTAGATGCAATACTGGAGCGAGCAGGAACAATGACTGCTTCTCTTGTCTGGATTTTTGATCATCTTCATCTTTTGGAAAGTCTCAAACTGTCTAGAAGAATTTTATTAGGTACCAAGCTAGATCATAACTCTCCATGACTTTGATGGCCAGAGACAGGTCTTAACTTGAGCAGGTGGCTAGATTGGCTTACTTTCGATTGATCGACCCATTCACAAAAAGGAAAACTTTATTTTTAAAAATAATATATTTATTTGTGTTAAAATTATATACTTAATAAAATAACACCTTTATCATTACCTTTTTTTCTCAAGAAATATGCTCAATAACATCCAAGATATATAAGTAGAGAAATTTTGCGGTCCTTAAGAAAGTATATGTAAGTATTAATAAAAATTTTACACTAAAAATTTTGGTACCTCGAGATATCTAATATATATTTGGAGATATATATAAAATATGGTATATCCCGGTATCTTCTTAAGAATGATAAAATTCCTGTATAAGTATAGCATAGGAGCCTCTAGGCTTGCATGCATGTCAGTGACTCATGCAGCTTATTTCTCATTTTTCAGTGTTATGCGCGTATTATAAGCAATTCGCTCCCAAAGTCTTATGTTACTTGAAAAAACATTCTGAAAATATCAGTCAAAACATTTTCATAGCAAAATTACCAATACAATTCTAGACAATATCATTGGCCAAGTAATTAAGATAGTTAAACTGCACTCTTGGGTGAGGTACATTTTTTTCAACTGATATAGCACGTAATATAGACATTCCATACATAGAAAACGATAGTACCTCAAAGTATTTACTCAAAAACTGCGAAAAGGGCTCATCATGCATGCTAGACATAGAGCCCAACCAGATTTGCTAATAGCTAGAAATTAATGGATAACGTGCCAACAGTTTCTTTCGATAATAAAAATCTCAATTCAGCCTCTACATTTAAGATGATGTGCATATGTATCCAACCATCTTTTGGCTGTGTACATCCAGCTTAGATGTAGAGGCTGGGTTTTTAATCCATTTTCTAAAAGAAATATATCCAACTATCGTGCCAACAATTGATTAATAATGTGTAATGTTTGTATTGAAAATTGTACAATTTCTTACAGTAGGCAACCTAGCTAGAAAATCCTCACAAAAAAAATTTAATTTACAGTCGTCCTTATCCTTATATAAGCACTAACTATAGCCTATGAAGTTCAGTCTCTGAAAATTAAAAATCTCTTGAAAACACAGTCAACATATAGCAAGCTATTCATATATTTCAGGTAAATATTTTACAACACAAGCGCCCATCGATCAGGGGCTAATTATTTTCCCCATATTTATGCATGCATACATCCGTATATACGTACGTAATACAGTGCAAATATCACATCATGCAGACCGATCTTAACACTTCAATTAATTTCCATGATCGAGCTCGAAACTAATTTGGACTAATTTTGGCCAAAGAACATCCTCTTCCTGTCCCTGATGTAGTTTTCAGACCTCTTGTTGATGTCCTCTATCGACACGACGCCCGGCTGCTTCCTGCCGGCGACGGCGCCGCCGCTGCCATGGTCGCCGCCGGTAGCCGCCGGTCGCCTTGGTGCTGGAGCTTTTGGAGGGTTGTTACCTTTGCCGGCGCCGTACACCGGCGGCTTTGTCAGGATGTTGAAGACGAGGTCCAGCTTGTCCACCTTCTGAACCCTCACCTCGCTGTCGGAGGGTGCGGCGGCGGCCATGGCGGCGCGGCGAAACATCGTCGTCGCCGTCGTCTGAATTTCTGTGTGTTTGAATTGAATTGGCTAGCTTAGCTAGGAGACAGTGATGTGTTCTTGTTCTAAGCTTGCTCTTATTAGCTTAGCTATCTCTGATGGCAATGGCTGATCTACCAATGGCTCAATTTATAGGGAGCTGCACATGTTGCTAGCTAGCTGGTAGGAATGTTCTACTTTTTCTTTTATGGGATTCTATGGACTGTCCATCACTGTGAGAGCAAGTGGCACCATTTCCCATTTCTCTGAACTATGTAAAGGAGGAAGAGGTTTGTACATATTCTCATTTGTAGTCTGAAATTGTTGGTATATGCTATTGGAATTAATTAAGTTTGTGATGGTAAGGTGGTGGCGATTAATAAACGCGTGGGCATCTAAGTGGAGCCTCTCCTTGGCAGAAATATCGAGTATCAATTCCAAAAGCAAAATCGACACATGGGTATTGAAGGAAGTCCCACGGAAGTTTGGGGAAAATGCAACCCATAATAAGAGACCGCGGACAACTTGGTTCCTCAGCGGTCCTATCACTTCTTTGTATATAGTCAAAACCCACTATCCATAAATCAGTTTTCATGTTTAGCCAAGTCATCAACACTCTTGGCCATTAGATTGCCATATATTCACACACTATCTGTAAAGCAACCTTCACATATAGCCACATCATCATGTATTTGCTTAGTATCTATTGTTAGATGATAGTCTTCGTCTCTAGTTTATCCAGGGCCACCTCTATATTTTTAAGAGCCCTAGGCAAACTCGGTGATAAAAATCCTTAAGGCCAAATATAAGTTTACTTGTAATATATACTTTATAAATCATGTATCATCTAAAGTGACACAAATAAGTAATACTAACAAAATAAACACATAATATTATGGAGTAAATTAAACAAGAAGAACAAAACAAGATCTTAGCCTAATTTTTGGACTAAATAGATGAAAAAAAAATAAAATAAACTCTAGTCATGATGAGGTAAGGTGTGGCCGCGTGGGATTCAGGCATAAGGATGGACGATGACACCCTCTGCTAGCTAGGTTGGTTGGTGATAAGCCTGAGCCCTAGGCGGTCGCACAACCGACCTAAGCCCTCGAGCCAGCCCAGCCCTGAGTTTATCTAAAGGTTATGTCTCATGCTACAATTAATGTTTAGTGAGTTAACCATTTATGGCGTAATAGGTTTATTTTTTTCGAGTACAAGTCGGACCATACACAACACCCGGCTGGTGCCAAATCTAAAACTACAAACAGATTCCAACACAATGAGCTTAACCATCTAAGGCCCAATTCGCATATGGGGCTTCATATTATTTCCTAAAAGTAAGACAAATTACATATAAAAAAATATTATTTCTTACCTAATAATATTGTTTGTTTTTTTAACTGAAAAGGAGCATCTACACAGTGAAAAAAAAACTCTATGAGAACAATCAATATGAAAAGCTTAAAGAGATTTGAATTTATATTTAAACTTTGAAGTTAAAGATTTGAATTTTCCAGTAGACATTGCTCTTATTGCTTTCTTACTGTTAGAAATTTAAACTTCTATTTAAAAGATAAGAACTTCCAAAACATTTAATCAGACTATATATGAAACCAAAAGCAAGAGCTTCTATTGTTAATATATTTAATCACAAGCGTTAACGCTATCTACATTCTGGCTACGATGTTAGAAAGCCATTCTATTTCTCTATAACCAAATGTTCTACCACGTCATAAAAAAAGAGTTTTAAAATTCCAACTCTTATGTGTTTTTTTTTTGCTAAAAAGGATATATAATATCTGTTCTTAAATATATGTTTATTGTATAAAGAGAAATTTACTGACATACTACCTCAATCCATATAAAAAAGAACAGAGGGAGAACAAAATACTAGTATTGAACTTTAACAAAAAAGAAAGAACCTCTATTTAGTTTGTTAGGTTGTCTTAATTGACTCATGATCTTTAATCTCTCAAAAGGAAATGTGTACCACGTTGCGACTTGATCACGAAGGTATGAGAAGAAACTCTCTAATCTAGTAAAGTTATATAAAGAAAAGGTGTTGCCCTTGTTGTAAGATATAAGTTCATTAACTGTTTAGACATTTTTACATTTTTTTTAGCATATGAGTACGTTGCATATCATTTCCTTAATAAAGAGAGATTTTAGAAAGTTCGGACAAGTACCTTGTAGGTAAGAGCCTAGCTACCACCGCTTCCCTTTCTTTTGTTTTCTTTACTCCTTAATTTTAAGGTAATGAAAACATTATTTGGCCTCTATACCTACATATATTCTACTTTTGATTTATTAATATAGAAAAAAGCCAAAAAGTCCTATCTTTCTAAAAACAAAAAGAGCCTAGCTAGCACTAACTAACATGCATGTTATCATCAATCAACAAGACAACAGGGGAGAAAATATGTTTTCTCAACAACTCAAAGTCTAAAGTCAGAAAGAACAGAATCTTGTTCTTCCGAGTGTCTGTCTTTACTTCCTGCTTTGGGGAAACAGGTGAGCACCCAACATACCCAGAAATTAAAAGAATAATAAAAGCTCGATCGTACCAAATTGCATGATCGAATTAAATCGATGCTAGTTGATCGATTAATTTTTCTCCGACGAACTAGATCAGGCTCTGCAACAATATTTATCTGAACTTCCTTTTTTCATCCCAAGTACAATTTCAGATACACATCAATCAGAATTTCAGATAACTCATTGAGAAAAGACAAGTGTACTGGTCAATTAACTAGCTGAAAACCATAAATTTCAGGTCATATATATAACTCGTTAATATACTTTATAAACAACTCCATCTGGAAGCTAGATATACATATTCATGAGTTCTACTCTCATGGAATACTTACATATTATATGCATTTCTAATTAATACATAATAACTAATAAGTAGAGCATCTTCTTATGTAGATATGTAGCTGTATTTATACTAAATATTACATGATAATATTGCACTGATCGATCAACTGATAATATTAATCTGAGTTTACTGCTCATTCGTCTCCTTGATTAAACTGCCTCTTCTTGTCCTCGATGTACTTGCTGATGAACTCCTTGGTGACCACTGATCCATGCGGCCAGCTCGCCGGCGCCGGCGCCGGCTGCCTACTGTTGCTGCTCCCGGCGAAGCCGGCGGCGACGGCAGTGGTCGCCGGCCTCGCCTTCACCGTCGTCGCCCTCCGGTTGGCGCCGTAGACGGAGGGCTTGGTGACGAGGTTGTAGACCGGGGCGATCTTCTCCACCTTCTGGACATCCACCTCGCCATTGCCAGAAGAGGAGTTCTTGGCACGAGCCATGGCGTTTCTAATTTCTTTCTTTCTTGGCTCACTAATTGTGACTGTAATTGAATTGTGTTGTTGCTGAAGCTGAGCTTTGCCTGCTTGATTGCTGCCATGGGAGTGAGTGGTGAGCTCAATTTATAGGCCTGCAGCTGCAACTGAATTCAATTGAGTGAGCTACTGCACCTATCCCTCTATGGTCACTGACTCACTGGTCAGTGTGAGCAGTGACCAATCACTAGTACAGAAATAGCCATCTCTGCCGGTTCACTTTGGTTCGGACGGAAAAATGTGAGTCTATGTGAACCGACGGAATGACCCAATAAGATTGCTTTTTTTAGTGGATCTAGAAATCAGGCAAGGCAGCAACGTCCACATTTTGTTGCATCTAAAGAATCTTTTGTCGCGCTACGTGCCGTGGGTGTTGAACTTTGCACTAGGATCACCTAGGTTAGATCTAGTCGGGTGGTTCTATTTGGGTTTGATGAACGACATTCTAGATGAAAGGGAGAGGGTTTAGATACCGACCGGTTGAGGAGTTCGTGGAGGAAGAGGCGCCGGACATCGTCGTTTTCGTCGCGGCTTGACGTGGATGCGGCGCCGGTGAGGTCGACGGTGATGACGGCTGCGGCAGTGGTGGTCGTAGACGTCCCGGCGATGAGGCGTGGCGCGGAGGTGGCGTTTCCCGTCACTGGCTGCGCCCCCTCTCGATCGGATTAGGGTTTTGTGGGGTGGAGTTGGCGGCGGCGGTGAACTTCGTACGTTGTGCCGTGCCGGCCTCCACCCCTCTTTTATATGGCGCAGTGTGACGGGGGCCCACCAGCCATTGGGCTGGGCGCCCCCGATCAGGGCGCGGTCAAGGCCCCCTTGAGCCGTTGGGCTCAAGGGGAGGGAGATCTATCTAACATTCTCCCCCTTGATCTCACTTTTTCTTTTAGCTTTTTCTATTCCATCACAGATTTGTAAATAGAGCATGTTTCATCGTCACGGTCAATCACCGATGGATTCGACAGCCACTATACACAACTCTATTCAGAAACAGATACTTTACTTTTGGGCCCTGTAGTCCAGGATTCATAAGGCTTCCCTTAAACCCATGCCGGCTACATGTTCCTTGAACACGTTGGGTGGTAGGCCTTTCGTGAGCGGATCCGCGAGCATCCTTTCTGTTTTAATGTGCTCGAGACTGATTGTTTGATCCCGGACTTTGTCCTTCACAACATAGTACTTTATGTCAATGTGTTTGGCAGCACCACTTGACTGATTGTTGTGAGCGTACATTACTGTGGGTTCGTTGTCGCAGTATAACTTTAGTGGTTTCTCAATACTGTCAACCACCTTTAAACCGGGTATGAACTTCTTTAGCCAGTTCACCTGCCCCGTTGCCTCATAGCATGCTATAAACTCGGCATACATAGTAGACCCTGCAGTGATAGTCTGTTTTGAGCTTTTCCATGAAATAGCTCCTCCTGCCAGGGTAAACACGTATCCCGATGTTGACTTTGTATTATCTTTTGCAAAGTCAGAATCTGAGTACCCCACTATCTGGAGTGATTCTGATCTTCTGTAAGTCAGCATGAGGCCTTTTGTTCCTTGCAAATAACGCAAGACTTTCTTTACCAATTTCCAGTGCTCTAGGCCTGGATTACTCTGAAATCTGCCAAGTAACCCGGTAACAAATGCCAAGTCAGGTCGTGTGCACACTTGCGCGTACTGTAGGCTTCCTACAGCTGACGCATATGGCTTTGTTTTCATTTCATTGAGCTCATACTGATTTCTGGGACATTGCGATGCCCCATACTTTTCGCCTTTCATTATAGGAGCAGGTGTAGCACTGCATCTGTACATGTTGAATTTCTTCAACACCTTTTCTATATATGTCTTTTGAGAAAGTCCCAATGCATACTTTGTTCTATCTCGGTGAATCTCTATGCCCAAAACATATGAAGCCTCACCGAGGTCTTTCATGTCAAAGTTTGAGGACAAGAATTTCTTTGTTTCCTGCAGTAGACTGACATCACTACTAGCCAGTAGAATGTCATCCACATACAGAATTAGGAAAATAAATCTCCCATTCTTAAACTTTGAATAAATACAGTTGTCCTCGACATTCTCTTGAAACCCAAATTTCTTTATTGTCCCATCAAACTTCAAGTACCACTGTCTCGAAGCTTGCTTTAATCCATAAATGGATCTCTTTAGACGACATCCCATATTTTCGTTTCCTTTCATGACAAAACCTTTCGGTTGCGCCATGTATACTTTTTCCTCCAAATCTCCATTTAGAAATGCCGTTTTTACATCCATCTGATGTAATTCCAAATCATAATGTGCCACTAGTGCCATTATAATCCTGAAGGAATCTTTACAAGAGACTGGAGAAAATGTCTCATTGTAATCAATCCCTTCTCGTTGCGTGAAGCCTTTTGCCACAAGTCGCGCTTTAAACTTTTCTATATTCCCTCTGGAGTCATATTTGGTTTTGTAGACCCATTTACAGCCTACTGTTTTGGCTCCTTTAGGAATTTCTTCTAAATCCCAAACATTGTTTAGTTTCATTGATTTCATTTCATCTTTCATGGCTTCCAACCATTCAGATGAGCGAGCGCTTCTCATGGCCTCTTCATATGAGGTGGGATCATCCTCCATATGCGACTCTTCTATATTATAAACTTTATAGTCATCACGGATAGCCGATCTTCTGACTCTTTCAGACCTTCTAGGGGCCTGCACATTTGGCACATCCTGTACCTGAGGCTCTTGATGAGTCTCCTGTACTGGCACATTATCTATTTGAGGCTGTTGTAGCTCCTCCTCTGGTGTGACAACCATTTCTGTTGAATCCTGTATAACAGGTTCCTCACTCTCATTCATTGTTGCCACAGGAGGGGTAACAACAGGTGCTGGTACCTCAATGACAGGCATTGCAGGCACAACATCAGCAGGTAGAGAGAAGAAAGGTTCCTGAGTCGACGGAGCGGGTACAGACACCCGCCTCTCCTCAAGATCAATTTCTCGAACTACCGAGCTCCCCCTAATCATTTCGTCTTCCAAGAAGACGGCGTGTCTCGTTTCTACAAACTTTGTATAACTGTTTGGACAGTAGAAACGATAGCCTTTTGATCTTTCAGGATAGCCAATAAAATGGCAGCTGACTGTTTTGGGGTCCAACTTCCCAATATTTGGGTTAAATACTTTGGCCTCTGCAGGACTCCCCCACACACGGAGGTGAGTTAGCGAGGGTACTCTCCCTGTCCATAGCTCATACGGTGTTTTGGGTACCGATTTGCTTGGAACTCTGTTGAGAATATGAATGGCGGTTTTTAACGCCTCCATCCATAAACCGAGTGGTAGTGTGGAGTAGCTCATCATGCTGCGCACAATATCCATAAGCGTACGGTTGCGCCTTTCAGCTACCCCATTCTGTTGAGGTTCGCCCGGTGTTGAATACTGGGCTACTATTCCATTCTCTAGCAAGAACCTTGCAAAAGGTCTAGGGACTTGCCCATAAGGCGTATGTCGACCATAGTACTCTCCCCCACGGTCAGATCTTACTACTTTAATCTTTATATCAAGCTGATTTTCAACTTCAGCTTTGAATATCTTAAATTTATCCAGTGCTTCTGATCGCTCTTTAATTGGATAAATATAACCATAGCGGGAGTAATCATCTGTGAATGTTATGAACGAGTCATAGCCATCCACACTTTTTACAGGAAATGGACCACAAATATCTGTATGAATGATCTATAAAATTCCTGCGCTTCGTTTTGCACCCTTTTTGATGCTCTTTACAAATTTTCCTTTAATGCATTCTATGCATTGTTCTAAGTCTGAGAACTCCAATGGAGGAAGAATTTCATTCTTAACTAGTCTCTCAATTCTCCCCCTCGAAATATGGCCCAAACGACAGTGCCATAATTTCGATGAGACATCGGGAGTTCGCTTTCTTTTCTTGTTTTCTTTTGTCAACGAGGACACAACATTCACATTCTCAGAAAGAGATAACAAATAAAGCTCGTCTCGCAACACAGCAAGACCAATACATGCATTATTATGCCATAGTTCACATTTGCCACTTCCAAAGCGGCAATCATATCCATCAAAATCCAACTTTGATACACTTATTAAGTTTCTTTGCAAAGAAGGAACATAAAAGACATCTCGAAGTAAAAGTGTGAAGCCATTCGCGAGCTCTAGCGGAAGATCTCCAACAGCTTCAACTTTTTCTTCAACTCCATTGGCAACTCTAATGGTGCTTTCTCTTCCTTGCGTAGTCCTCGTCGAACGGAATGCCTTTAAACAATTACAAGCATGAATAGTTGCTCCAGAATCAATCCACCATGTGGATCTAGAGTAACCAACATAATGAGATTCATTTACAAATGTAATAATGTTCTCACCTTTCTTTGCCATGATCATTTTCAAAAAGTCAGGACAATCTTTCTTGTAGTGTCCTGTCTTCTTGCAGTGGAGACATTGATCTTTCTCAACAGCGAACTGTTGTTGCTGAGGCAGATGCTGAGACTGTTTACCTTTTGAGGTGGGAGACTTGTGGTTCTTTTTCTTATCTTTAACATAGTTTATTGAACCACCATTTGATTCTTTGATTCTCTCCTCCTCTTGCACACAATTAGCAATGAGCTTCTCAAAGTTCCATTTCTCTGGACTTATGTTGTAGTTGACAATAAAATTGTCAAACTGCTTTGGCAATGAGGCCATAACCAGATGGACCAGAAAGTCATCTGTTATGCCCAAATCCATTGGCTTCAACTTGGAAGCCATGTTGCTCATTCTAAGTATGTGGTCTCTAACACCACCTCCATGGTACCTTTCTGTCACAAGCTGCTTGATCAGCTGTGTAGCATAAGTCTTTGAAGAGCCAGTAAACTGACTCTTTATTCTTTCAAGGTACTCTGAGACAGCGTCACACTCTGGGATCGAGCCCAATATGGTAGGCTCAATCGTATTCTTTACCACAGCCAAACATTTCTTGTTGGCTAAGGACCATTTCTTTTGTTCAATGTCATACGACATGACGAGAGGAGCATTGTCCCTCTGTCTCTTTTGCCAGTCAGCATCTGACTCATTTTCACCTCTGACAAGTTCAGCAGGTTCTATAGGACATGGGGTAGTCAATACCCAGTCCACCTCTCCCAAGATAAAAGCAAGGTCGAGTTTTCTTTTCCATTCTGCGTAGTTATCTCCTTTTAGGGTCGGAATATCTTTAATGCAACCCATCAAGGAGTAGCCACCTGAAATAATCATGTGCGGTGAGAACAAAATTAACATTAAAATATTATGCATTAAGCCTACATCACCGTTGGGCAGAATTAGACATAACACATATAACCATAACTATAATATTGTAATTAACAACGTTGGTCAGAAAATTACAACATCATAGCACATACTTAATGTTCCTAAAATTAAATTCTCCCGTTGGTTTGAAATTTAATTTTAGAAACACTAATTTTCATCAATTACATCTATTTGCAGCGGAAAACTATATAAAAATCATATGAACAGTAGCAAAATCTCTGTAATTCTCTCTCTGTGAAAATTCTCCCGTTGGTTCAAATTTAAACAGAGGTAAAACATGCAAAAAACTATTCAAAATTCTATTGAAATTTGCATGAAAATTGACAAAATAAAAATTGCTACTGTTCTCTTTTATTCATTTTTCGGCCCCGAAGGGACCTTATATGGACTTCTTCCGGCCTTTGCCGGTCGGCCCATGGCCACCTTGCGCGCGGGCGAGCGCCCCCTCCTCTCCCCCAGGCCGCAACCTGGGCCTGGGCGGGAGAAGCCGCCGCCGCGCGCTCCCCACTTGGGCCGCTTTCGGCCCGAGCCGCCGTCGGCCGTCCGATCGCTAGGGTTTCGATCGGACGGCCGGGAGGGGAGATCGGGAGACCAAAACCCGACCCCCAGGCCGCCGGAAACCCTAGCTCTTCTTCTCTCGCGGGCGCGTGGCCGCGCCGAGCGGCGTCGCCGACGCCGGCGGCCCTCGCGCCGCCCCGCCATGACCGGCGCGCCTTTCTTTTCTCTTCTTCTCCGCTCGCCCCACCGTCTCTAACCCCCACCGTGTGAGAGAGAGATGGCGACGACGGAGATGGCGGCGCCGCCGCGGGCCCCCTCGCCGGCATGCGCGTGCAGGTGCGCGCGCGGCCGTCGAGTGGCTCCTAGGCGGCGCCTCTTTGCCCCTCCCCCCCTCCGTTGCCGGCGTCGACGACGGCCGGCGACGAGGTAAGATTAGGGTTAGGGTATTTGGTTCTTTTGATCCGTGCGGATCTTGTGCTTTTCTTTCTTTGGATTTCTTTTCCCGAACCGATCTAAGCCCTAGGGTTGCTCTGATACCATTGTTGAACTTTGCACTAGGATCACCTAGGTTAGATCTAGTCGGGTGGTTCTATTTGGGTTTGATGAACGACATTCTAGATGAAAGGGAGAGGGTTTAGATACCGACCGGTTGAGGAGTTCGTGGAGGAAGAGGCGCCGGACATCGTCGTTTTCGTCGCGGCTTGACGTGGATGCGGCGCCGGTGAGGTCGACGGTGATGACGGCTGCGGCAGTGGTGGTCGTAGACGTCCCGGCGATGAGGCGTGGCGCGGCGGTGGCGTTTCCCGTCACTGGCTGCGCCCCCTCTCGATCGGATTAGGGTTTTGTGGGGTGGAGTTGGCGGCGGCGGTGAACTTCGTACGTTGTGCCGTGCCGGCCTCCACCCCTCTTTTATATGGCGCAGTGTGACGATGGCCCACCAGCCATTGGGCTGGGCGCCCCCGATCAGGGCGCGGTCAAGGCCCCCTTGAGCCATTGGGCTCAAGGGGAGGGAGATCTATCTAACAGTGGGAATTAAGCACCTGCCTGCACAGTTGACAAAATTGTAAACCTTTTGTATTGGCTCGGTGACATGGTGCAAGTTCAGTTAAGCAAAGTTGAGAATCTCTATGGAGCATTCGTGAAATTTCGGTATTCAAAACTCCCAAGACTTTGTGCCTGGAAATTTTTTTTGGATCTATTTGAATTTAGTTAAAAATCATTAAACCCATTAAGAAACCGCTCAAGATCGAATCCAATAAAATATTGAATTTGTTGGTCTATATAAACTTTATTTTTACGAAATGCAATTATATACGCTAGACCCTAGTTAGGTCATGTTCTTCGATGCATCTTCCCATCTCTACTTCCTCGTTTTTCGCGCGCAAAAAGTTGTTTTAAAATGACATATTAATCCATTTTTTTTAAAAAAAGTATAATATACTTAATTACTCATACGAGTCGCTCTGTTTTACGTGCAGAGATGAATTCTTATCGCTGGAGCCGAACACAACTTTAGTGCGGAAACAATCTTTGTCTGCGACTTACACCACATACTCGAAAAGTGAGAAGGTTCCTTATCTCTATTGACGAAGATTGTGGGGGAGGAGTTTTCACGTTGGGAAAGCGAGAGCAGATGACATGGTTCTTCCTCGATCGTCGGATGGTTTTGGCATCATGATCCAACGGTCAAATCTCTTGATGTGTGTGAATTGTGATGAATGAGCATTGGCGACAAATGGACACATGCATGGTAGAACCATCCATCCATGAAGTTGGATAATTGCTACTTGAAAGAGAGGAAATATTCGGCGTATTCAAATTAATTTTAAGTCAATAATATCAAACTTAGTCTCTTTATCCCAAACTAGGGCCTATCTGAAACATGTTATTGTAGAGGATTATCTAGCTAATTGATCGTAGGGGTCATTATCCAAAAAAATGATCATAGCTAGGGGTAAATTAAGTAAGTTTTTTTAAAAAAGAAACTTAGCAAATACCTTACAATGAGTGGTCTAAACAATGTGGTAAAGAAATGTTTCCAAGAAAACATATTTCTACTTATTATAAAAATTAAAGATGTTTTGCCTGGTATTTTGGTAAATCATCCGTGTTTGAGTCGGTTTTTAATTAATATCATCCGCTTTTAGAAATACAAATTCATATTTGAATTGGATTTTAAGCTCGTTTGCTTTTGGAAATACAAAAGGAGTCGTACAAGAAATCTCTTTTAAAAAACTCCGCATGCTAACTTGAGATGAAAATCGAACTCCTAATTGCACCTTATGATTTTCTAAAAAAAAATCCAAGCGGATTCTCACTATGAATTTTACCCTAGTTAAACCGTACATACTAACAATAATAAGATTAAAATAACGTTCACCCATTGCAACACACGGATATTTTTCCAGTTTACATAGACGTGAAGCAAATAATCTAGGATAATAATTCAGTGAAGTACGTTAGTACATCACCAACAGGGAAGGGCATTGCCGTTGGCAAAGACCGTCAAACTGAGTGCAAAAGCTACCATGTCATCTCGCCATCTAATTCTAGGCTACATAATGTTAAATTTATTTTATTAAAAATATTTAGTTTATCACTATAATCGAGCGGATAATCCACGACAATAATCCGGTCAATAATCTGAACCAAGCTGGGCAAAATTATTTCTCCGTTATTGAATCCTTCTAGTTTAAGTCAGTTAATAACAACAGAAGATTTTTCAGAAGGTCCAGATCAGCACGGTGAAGATAAGGGTGACTAGCTAGCTAGCTAGTTGGCTGCAACAATCAACAAAGGCAGCAGGAAGAAGCTAGCTAGCTGCTTCAAAAGTCCAAAAGAGTTTTTGCTGAAATCCCTAGATTCCCATGTAAATTGCTTAATCGAAAGTGCTCGACGGATTCTTGCTTTGGAAAACATGGGTGCCTGATTGCCTGCTAGTGGAGAAACATCGTAATCATCTCACCGAGAAACTGCGTGTAAGTTTCTCTGAAGAAGCACCTGATCAAAGTTTAAGTTTCTCTGAAGAAGCACCTGATCAAAGTTGCTCTTTTTCAGTAAGTGAACTTCGTGTCTATCAATCTCAGGTTAACCGCGTTAAGCTATCGATCGAATCACTGAATGCAAATCTTGTTGGAATATGCATCCTGAATTCCTGATCATGTAGGGTTCACAGGTAAGGCAAACGGTCAAACATGTTTAAAAAAGTTAACAGCATCAAATATTTAGGAACGGAGAAAGCATATAATATATGACTGAATTTCAAGCAAAAGCAGGCAAACGATATTCATCTTACCGAATACAGCGTGATTTCTAGTGTTGATACAACGTTAAAGTTCAGGAATAAGTTCTGAACGATGACTCGAAATATATATCGTCGCTCATGGCGATCGCAATCGCTATAATTTTTCTCTGACGTTGCTGCTCACGCAGCTGATTTTTGTTGCTACAGAGCTAGCCCAATCAACTCAGAGGTATCGATCTTTGTTAGCTGCAAATGCAAGAGCATCAGGTTCTCTCCAAGACGGATAATGAATTGGACTCATAACAGTAGTCTACTACTACTATGCAAAGAATTGCAAATATATTCAGGAAAGCACTTCTCAGTGTGATAGTGGACACTCCATAGCAAAGATATTTTTGTGTCACTTTTGAAAGGAAGCTTTGATCTTTTTGATGTGCTGGCCTTGTGAAATATCTACAAGTTGGCGATTGCAACCTTTAAAAGGTATCCATTAATTATTAATTTACTGTTTTAGGACTAGCTTGTGATGTCTGAGAGAAAAAAAAAACAAAGTGAATCAAGTTCAGCACATACAGCTATAGTTTTTGTGTTATGTTTGGTTTAGTTGGTTGTTGGTTAAATTAACTTCCAAATTATGGTTCCAACTTGCAAACTTTGTTAGATTTCACTTTCTGGCTTCTGAACGTGTTTGTATTTCTACAAACAAAAAAAAAGATGTTTGGTTCAATTAATGTAGCCTTACAGTTGCTGAAGAGATTCTCTTGAAATTAAATAAAAGTTGCAGCAGACATGCATGGCTAGTTATGTTACTGAAAATAAATCCTTTTTACTGATCATTAAATACTTTTAACTGCTCTTAATTAATTGGCAATAGCTAGGTAAATCTTGGCATAAAAATCATTACCTCAGAAATGGGTACAAACTGCATATATGTTTTTTTTTGGGTATATCCTTCTTTGGTAAAAGAAGGAAAACTGGGAAATTAACCATGAAATAAGGGTGAATCATAAGTTCTTGTTTTATCAATCATTGGGAGTTCATTATGTACACTTCTGTTTCATTCTTTGAACTTGTAATATAATTCAATAAAGTGTCTGATAATTTATCTTTTAAAATAAAGTTTTGCCCACACATCCCACCAAGTCATGGTATGGCCAAAACTAAGGTTTATTTCTAAATTAAAAATAAGTTACCGGATCACTTTTAAAATCCAACTAAATGGTTCAAAACACAAAAATTGAAATTGGCCAGTATCTCCACAGGCTAATAATATTAGAGAGAATTGGTAGCACTAGTGCAGCTTGCTAGCTAACATTCCATCAAATTCTAGATATGTTAGAGTGTAAACTAGAGAGAATTGGTAGTAGCCTTTATTAGATTGCATTGAGCATCATGGGTTGTTTATATGGAGTAACAGATTGGAGGGCATGAAGCTTGATCTCCTAGGTAAGGCAACCCATACAGATAAGTCAGATGAGATACTTAAAATCCTAGTATATAGTAGATATGGAGATATATATTCCAAACATACTTAACAAAGAGGGCATTGTAGGATTATACAGCAATAACTAAACCAATCAGGGGGAGGGTGAATGATTGAACTACCCAAAAACCAAAACTTTTAGCAGAATTAAAAGTTACATTCGAATAGATAGAGCTTGGTCTGACTGGAGTTGATGCGCCGGTCTAACCACACAGGTGCCTCCGGTCTGACCAGTGTAGTCGCTCTAGTCTGACCGTCCTTTGCGTAGCTGTCGCCTGCTTCTGATACTTAAATCCTAGTATACTTGATATGGAGATATATATATTCCAAACATACTTAACATATAGAGAACATATACCTGCTAGTCCACTTGAAACAAACATATCTAAGTTCCAAATGTTTCAGTCTCAAAGGAGAAAGTTCGTTCAATAAAAAACACTCTCAAAGGAGAAAGAAAGATGCTAGTTTTTCTGTACACAATTGGAGGGGTAGTAAATTTGCAATCTGTTTTTTTTGCATATTGGAGCATGGCGATGTGGAAATTGAAGTATCACAGGTGAAATAGGCACAATTTCTAAAACAATTTATTACCATGAAGTTTCAAGACACAAAATGGGGCCTTTTAGCCCTTTACATGACTGGTAGTAGCCACTTTTGTATCTTATATATATGTCATTACAAGCATGTCACACAATTATTGACATATAATAAACTTATACATATATGGATTATTACGTTCATGGCATCTAGCGACACCGTGGTAGATGACTGGCCAGTTACACATGACATATGACAGAGCCTATAACCATCATCCCTAGTTATCCCAAGTAGAAACTCACATTTTCCCTAGTAAACCATGCGTGCTAATTAGTTGTTATGTATAGCCACTAGACGATGACGTACACCGTCTATTTCTCCGATCATAACTTAGTTGTTCATTCTAGCCACTGGGACGATGTCGTCTGGTTTTCCAGCCACAGCTCCAACCCGAACAACGGTGACGGCCATGCTTTCGGCCTGACCTGTTATCGGCGATATCCTGCTTGTGGTCGCTGATGGCTTGGTGACGAGGTTGTAAGCCTGGATCTTCTCCACCTTCCTCACCCTCACCACACCTTCAACCGGGAGATCGCTGCTCATGTTCTTGGCTCCAGTGCGGAACATCTTCTCCCTCCCTTTCTACACCGCCCCTCTTTGATCAGATGATGGAGATCAGCCTAGCTAGGTATATCTATCACAGTTAGGAGGGATTTCAAGCTCTAGCTAGCAAGATGGTACATGTTCTTGTGTGAGCTTGCCTTGGCCACCATTTATACTCCTAGACAACTAGGAGTTGTGTTCTTGTGGGACTCTGCAGTGTCTCCATGGAGATGCCAATTGTACAGTGAGAGCAATCAATCAATGGAGAAATATGTAATGGTTGCTGCTGTTTGGTCGACGTGGCTGCACTTTTTTGGATTGGATATTTTTTTTTTGAAAAGAATTTTGGATTGGATATGATGCTGTGCTATCTGTTCGGTTGTTGCTGTGCAGAGTGCTTATCGTTTTGGGCATCTTGATTCCAATCAATTAATATCAGTCTGATCTTTTTTTTGCACCCATGTGGAAATATCGATCCCGAATTCGCATCGATGCTCTTGATCAAAAGTGAAAACTCATGCTGTCCTGGATCATTCAATAATTAAGCCTCGTGCTAGCGCGCTGCAGGCATTTGTGAGCATATGGAATATATATAGCCCCTATTTTTTTCGGCTTGAGCATATTGACTTAGATTTTTAAGATGCTTTTATAGGGTTATGGTTTTATAAACCGGTGGATATTTAGATTTTATTTCAAATGTAGAGTTATACTCTAATCCACATATATAAGTCAATATAGTTTCTCAAATATAGTTTTTTGGTTCAATTGTGCAAGAATGGTTTATGGATTATATATGACTTTAAAAAGCCAATTGAAAATATTGCTAGTTTGTTTAGACTTTGGCTTTTAGACTTATAAAGCACTCATAGGAGGTCCAAACAAAAAGGGCTATAGAATCGTAACCAATAGCTATGATTGAGGTATGTTTCATGGAAAAAAATTATGCCAAGTGTTATATATATGGAGTGTAAATTTAATTAGAATGTAAATATCTGAATCTGCATGCGAATTCCGATCATGCATCTGTATACTTTTGGTTATATAAATCAATTAAGGAGAAATTTTCATATTTTTGCTGATGATCATCCAAAGCTTTTAAGCTTCATTGACACACTACCAATCTCATGCTTATTTACCTAACAAAGAGAAATCAAGCGTGCTGCACGTTGCATGCTAAATATAATTAATTCAAAAGCTTAGGATCTCCAATAACTGAGCACAGTGGAGAAAAGTTTCAGGATGCAGCTGCTTTTTTTTCATATATAATATATAAAAGCCCATATATATATGCATGCTCTTTTGTCGGAGAGATATATAGATTTTATTAGTCAACTATTGAACTATATTTATCTCCAAGCATATATGTCCCTGGCCCAAGCTGTGTCGAGTTTTTATACGCTGTCGCCAATTAATTATTGCGACAATAGTTTGGCAATCCTTGTATGACAAATTAAATAATTAAATTATCAGTGTTAAAGTACATTGCATGTAAATTTACCGGTTGTTGTCCTTCACTTTTAATTTTTTACATTCATTTTAGATAATAGAAATATATGGTTTAAGCTTGATTAATTATGTGAGCAAAAAATTATCCAAATATATATGAGATTTTCTTCCATCCTTGAATATATACCTCCATATATACTACTTCAAAAGAAAAAAAAAATAAATTGATTGAACCGATTAGAACCAGAGTCCCACTCCGGTGCTCTTTACTTATTAGAAAGCAATATGAACCATTAATCTAATTTGATTGAAGGTTTCAGATCTATTTCTACTACCACATCATTTAACGGTAGAGAGCACCAGGGCATATAAAAGTTATATATACCTCAATTTTGGACAGGAATTATATACCTCTGACTAAAAACTAAATATTTATACATCTCCCAAAGATTATTGAAGTAACACATCAAAAACATATATGTATAATGTATGTGAATTTGAATCCTACACTAACTTGTGAGATTAGTTTTGATACATCACTTATTGAAGAGCAGTCTCATCAAGTGATGATATGAGAGATATATTCCTGTCCAAGGATGACAGAGAATCTCTATATGTAACCAGAGATTTATTTAATATATTCACTGTCTGCAAGCCCACTCGACATCAATTACAACGAAAAATTAAATGGCATAGTGCACACCAGAGACAAAGCTGTACTTTTCCTTTTGCAAGAGAAATAACTGTAGCTTGTGTTGGTCTATATTAAAATGTTCGGTTTCTCATATCATGAGTGGCTTTAAGTTTTTTGGATGAACTAATATTCTGTTCATTAAACTAACAATCAAATTAACATGCAAGTAGGACAACACATGTGCTACCACCATGTAGGAAACAAAACTATCAACATATATAAAAAAAACCGAAGTAGAAGATGTGCTGCCTTATTGTGATATATATATATATATATATATATATATATATATATATATATATATATATCGACTCTTTGAAACATGTCAAAATAACATGAACAGTTTATAATTAAGAAAGGCTTGTGCCTCGTGTGTGACTTTTGTCCAATCAGGTATATTTCAACGTCTCCATCAAAATTAAAATTAAGGGCTTCTTTCAAACATGGAAAATTTACAAGAACTTAAATAATAGTATTTAGTTCAAATTTCCTAAAAAAAATCCTTCATTTTTCAAAGTAAGCCCAGGGATAGAATATATATATCCAAGAGAAAAATTAAAGATATTGGTAAACCTTAACTTTATAAATTACATATATATAATCAAGACAATTTTATACACCCTCGGAGGTAGAGTACACAACTCTAAGAACACAAAATAATACTTGCAGGATAGTATATTATTGTACGGCTTCACATAATATAAAACTCCTCCGAACAGACCCTACATATATATATCATATATACACCGATCGCCATATAGCCGCACACGTATGTACTTCAACGGTTTCAGTGGCATCATGTGCAAAAGTTAATCAACTTGGCCTGCGGGCTTATTGTTGCCTCGCTGGAACGCCTCTTTCTTCCTCCGGATGAAATCCGCGGCTATCTCGTCGATGTTCATCAGGCCGTCCCCGGCCTTCTTCTCCGATGCCGTCGGCGCCACCCCGTTCATGACCACCACGATCTTGTCCACCCTCTGGACATGGACTTCGCCGTCCAGTACACCACCATCACCGCTGCCTCGTGACATATTCCCCGGAGCTTGTGACTACTTTGATCTAACTTGCTACAATATTTATAATTCTAGATCAATATGAGGAGGATTGGGTACTTCTCTCTTGGTTGATATGGATTGTATTTATAGGCTGGCTCGACTCAGCTGGCAAGCTACGCTAGCTCCAATTATTGTACAGTTAATTAACTGGCTCTTTGATCTGAACAGGTAGTAGCTTTGCATACCGTTAAAGAAGTGTAACTTAAGGTTAATGTAAGGTACGGGTCAGGTCAGATGGAACATATATATATATATATACTTGTCATTTGTGCAAAGTGAAATACTTCCTCCGTATTTTAATATATGACGCCATTGACTTTTTGATAAACGTTTGACATTTCGTCTTATTTAAAAAATTTATGTAATTATCATTTATTTTATTGTGACTTTATTTATCATCAAATATTTTTTAAGCATGACATAAGTATTTTTATATTTGCATAAAAAATTTGAATAAGACGAATGGTCAAACGTTGGTTAAAAAGTCAACGGCGTCATACATTAAAATACGGAGGGAGTAATTATTTGATCTTCAGATTAAGGCTAGCCACACATGCGTAATTGCATATACATTGCGTTGCGTGCGTGTTTGTGCGAATGAAGGTGCATTACGGTAGCTAGCTGCATTCACAAAAGTCCGAAAGAGTGGCGCCCGATCGAATCGATCGATGGATCAGTTGTCTGATTGACAGGTGACACATGGAATATTAGCTCGCTCTTGCTGACTTCTTTTGTTACATATACAGGAGTAGCGTATTTCAGATCTTCGGCCAGAAGAGAGGATACTGGAAGAGGATTCTCTGATTTACTTCCTACTACTTTGAGTCACTAATTAATATGCAGGGTTTACAATTTCGTTTTCTGAAAATTTTGGTGATTTAGGTAGGACCAAAATTTTTTGAAATTTTGAAAGATTTTGAATGAATTTAAATAAACTTTGACCAAATTTCACAAAAAATTGAGGAAACCCAAAAATTTCGGTCGGTATATTAATTGATTTGCCGGTGGGGTCCAAAATTATTTCCGAAATTTTGAACCAAAATTATAAACACTGCTAATACGTGGGTCGGTTGGGTAGAGGACCCTCCTGTCAGTGAAACAGTTGAGGCAGTGCATGCAAACCACAGCTGTCGCGAGAGAGTATTAATTGTTACGGAGCCGTTTAGCAATACATGTTATGCAAACTGAAATTTCGTTGTAGTAACTCCTCCATTCAAAATTATAAATTATAAGTATTTTTAAGATTCAAATTTTGTATCATAATATTTTTCCCAATATTTTAATGCATGAAAATCTATACATTTTTAGCCAAATGAGATGTTTATGAAGAGAGCAAATCTAAGCAATTTAAAATTCAAAATTTGACCACTTAAGTGACTAAAATACATTTTTTTTCTTCGCCTCTATATTAATTTTTGCTACAAAATCTAAAAAAAATATATTTTAAAAAGGAGAGAGTATTTCATTATTTGTGATCATCGATATTATGTGGTTCTGTAATTATTGTTTTGTCGATTCCGCTTGACGTGGATAAGCCTGTAATTGTGTTATTTTCCGTTGATTCCACTTGGCGTGGATAAAGAGCTTATAACATAGCACCTGGAATACTTATTCTAATATGTTTCAGACAATTAATTAGCCTTTAGAGCCAAGTGTGTCATGCATATATAAATATAACCCAGAAGTTAAATTTGGTCTACAGTAAAATAAAATGCAGTTTGTTGTGAAAAATGATTTTTTTTTGAAAAAAAAATGATTCATTATATTTTTCTTGAAAACTTTCAGTTGAATAATAAAAAAATAGATTTAAAAAAGGGTGAATAGCCAATTTAGTCCTTCAAGTCTTTACAAAGGTTCACTTTGGTCCTTTAAGTTGCATTTTGTTCGTATAGAACGAATTAAATATTCGTATTGGCTCAAAATCATCCTTGTACCTACTTGATATGCTACATAGCTAATCCTAGTCAACGTTTCTACTATAAAATGTCCCAGTTTGCACACACGGGTCAAAAGGGAAAAAACTAAATAAATAGCAATGTAATGTACTTCTCATTATTTCGAGCTGTACACACAACAGTAGAGCTTCAATGGATATATTGCACTACCCCTAGAAGTAATTACCATGTATTCATTATGATGAAAAATGTATTGTACACAAATTTTGATAAAAAGTAGCTGCATATAATCATTGGATGTATATTTGATGGGAAGTCTTGTCCAATAAGTAAATATTATAGCATATTTCTCATTTGAAATCATTCTTATGTATGTGAATGAGGTGTATAAGGGTCATTTATCACAAGAGATGCTGACTAGATTTAGCCACATGGCTCCTCAAGTGGGTTCGAGCACATGATCTGGATTCAAAATGAAAAACTGAAGGACTAATATGGATGGATTGCAACGTCAAGTACTAAATTGAGCCTTATGTGAAATTTAGAGGACTAATTTAGTTATTCACCAAAAAATAAATAATAAACTCAGATAGATAGAGTCATGCGTGCAACCAACAACTCCACCTCCACACCGGTAATCATTTTATTATCTAAACAAAATCTGGTATACGGCTCTCTCTGCATATAAACTGCCAAGTCAAGTTGCATCTTCTTTAATCATTTCAATCCCAACACATTGATTACTACTTAAGTAAGACTATCATGTTGACTCGACGAATGAAGAAACACACACATATATATTTAGCCTAGCTAAATTTGTATAACAAAAGTACAAAATTGCATACTAATTAATCCAGTTAACTAACATTAATTGACAACAAACAACAGTAATAATACTTAACATGCAAAAAAACATAAGTATATACATATATGCATAATGCATCCATATCATATCCATTTGCATATATATGTAGTAACACTAGTGCTGCGCATTGATCTCTAGCTGCTATGATCAGCTGCCTCCTCCGCCGCCCATTTCTGTTTCAACCTGTCGATGTACGCCTGGGAGGCCTTGTCAATATTCCTTCCTGCAGCTGCAGCCCTCTCCGGCGGTGCTCCGCCGCCACCGGCCGTCCTCGGCGTCCGCGCCGCGTTGATGATCACCTTCGTCTTCGTCTCCGGCTCATCATCGATCCGCTCCACCCTGCTGATCTTGATCTCCTTCGTCCTCTCGACACGCGACATATTGTTGTTTCTATATATGTGTTCAGGTTTTGCTTGGTCTGAAATTCTGAATGAATAGATGATAATCAAGACATGTATTTATAAACGAAGAGATGACTGAAGAAGTAACGCTAACTATGTGGAGTACCTTGGTACCCAAGGAACAGAAAAGAAGGCATACCAGAAGCTTCATGCATTTGTGTTGATATTGACTGGACCTATTCAGCTTAGGAGAAAATGCAGTGTTCTTTCTGACGAAAATCGCCGCAGGATGTATCGGAGATAATTAATTAACTAGTATAATGTGCATATCTATCGCATTGTCGGTTCAGAATAGCCTAGCCCAAGCTAGCAAAACTACCAAGTGCACAGGATCTGATGGTCAATTGTTAAGACGTAAAAAGTAATATGAATCAGTTGAAGATTTTGCAACGAAAACATGGACCAGCTAGTGCTGCACTACACGGTGTTTTTTTCAAACAGTAGGCTTAATACTGAAGGAGCAAGACTTACCTGGAACTTCCTTGGTTCGTACTCTCGATTCGCTTTAATTACGTCATTAGATTGCAGCTGGTTAATTTCTTCAGCGTGAATGCGTCATGATCAGGAGAACTCCAAATCGGAATCCGATTTGGTAGGGATGGGCGCGTATACAGTGTAACTGCTCATCAAGGTCAAATGCGCCCATCCCTAGCTAGTAAACATCTGCCTCTCTGCTCTCATCTATCGATAGTGCAACACGCAAGTTAATCAGGGCCTGTTTAGTTCGTGAAAAGAAAATTTTTAGATGTCACATCGGATGTTTGACTGGATGTCGGAAGGAGATTTCAGACATGAATGAAAAAACTAATTTCATAACTCACCTGGAAACCGGAGACGAATCTTTTGAGCCTAATTAATCAGTCATTAACACATGTGGGTTACTGTAGCACTTATGGCTAATCATGAACTAATTAGACTCAAAAGATTCTCTCGTGATTTCCCCCCTAATTGTGCAATTAGTTTTTTTAATCTATATTTAATGCTCCGTGCAAGTATCCAAAGATTTGATGTGATGTTTTGGGAAAAAAATTTGGGAACTAAACCAGGCCTTATGCCTTCTACGTACTCCCTTCCTTTCGTATTATAAGCTGCTTTAATTTTTCCTAATCAGTTTTTTATCAAGTTTGCACAAAAATATAGCAACATTTTCAACAAACATATTAATAAATTATATTTAACGTTACATTTTCCTCCGCAAGGTTCGTCCACGGAGGGTGAGTTAGGGCCTAAGATTAGGCTATTTAAAAAAATAATTTAGTGTTTTAGATGTTATTAATTTTTTTTATAAAGTTGGTCAAATCTAAATATTTTGTTGTCAACAATATCCGAGAGAGTTGTTTGATCTATATAGTTTAAATGCTATTTTTGCAGGTCAACTACATTTTATTCCGCGATCCTTGTAATCATTCCTTCTGGGGATAATTAAAAAGAGCTCATTCTGGTGCAACAGTTTAATTACTTAGGTCTGGTTAATTTGACACAGCTTCAGATATTAGATGCATGATAGATTTGAAGTTCATATGTTAAATTATAGTTATTGTTATATTTTATATTTTATCTAAAATGAGAATAAAATAATTAATTCAAATGTGTTAACGTAATCGCAGATCTAGATGCATAAATTTGGAGCTAGGGATACCTAGCTCTACAAATTCTTGGATACGGAGTTGTGCTAAAGAGAGCCTTAGTCGGAATAAATCAAGGCCAAATTATGTGTCATGGTCATATAAATTCATCAATTTTTACAATTTGGTCCTTTTTGAAAACTTATTTTACAAATAGACCCCTGGAAAAACTTAAACCGGAAATGATCTTTTTTGGGGCGCCAGAGTGGCTGGCGCCGTACCCCAACATGGCGGCGCCAGCCACACTGGCGCCGTGCCCGTGCCACCGTGGCACTAGGGCTGTCGTGGAGGTGCTGACTGGGCAGAATGGGGGCGCCATCCACACTGGCACTGCCCCTCATACCACGGCGCCAGCATGGCTGGCGCGCCCCTCCTCTGTGGGCCGACCCTTAAACCCCGTGGGCCCCACCACCTTTCTCCTCCCCACTCCCATTTTCGCCAAGTCCCAGCCCGAGCAGCAGCGCAGGAGTTCTTCCCCTCTCTCTCCCCCTCACCTCTCCACCTCAAATCCACTCAATTTGAAGCCGTTTTTCGCAGGATTTTTTGTGGAAATCGAAGAGAAAGGTAGACTCCTTCATTCCCCCCTCTTTTTTTTCGTTTTTATTGGTTGAATTTGTAGATCGGTGGGTAACCCTAGAACCCCTTTTTTACCCAAATTTATGATTTTTAGCATTTGTTCTTAGGATTGGCTTGTTGTAGTGCTACATGTTTGCAATGTACTCATTGGTGTCATGATTTTTTTAACCATATATGTGGTAATGTTAATTTTTGGATGGTTTGGTTGGATGGATGGATGAAAAATTATGGTTGAGGCATGACGGAGGTTTGGGTTGTATGACGGAGTATTTGTAATATTTCGATGTGTAATGCACTAGTAAACTTATTGATAGTTGTAGGTGGATTAAATATTTTTTTGGAGTAGTAGCTTTGGGACAATTTAAGTTATGCATTGGTTATAATATGTCGGTTTGGACTTCGTTTAGGAATGAAGATTTAATTTTTGTTGCAAAGTTACATTTGATTTTTTGGTGTAGATGGATAGACTTGTTCATGTTTACTACGGTGGTAGAGTGGTGGAACCTTATGTTGGTGCACATGTTGAGTTTGAGGATATGTCATTGAAGACCATTTTGTTTCCCACCCACCCAACTCTAGATGAACTAAGGTCACGAGTGAAAGAAGTTCTTGGATGGACCGAGGATAATGTGGAGATTCGTTTTTATGGGAGATACGATGTTGGTCAAGGGCATAAGTATATATTAAATGTGATAGGTCAGTTGGAATGGGAAGTTTACTTTGATTTGGTAAAAGAGTCTCAGTTTAGATCTCTAGAGGTGTTTGCATCAAAGTTAGTTCGTACCGTAGAAAATTTGGATCTAAACAAATCTCCTTCTTATCATTACGTTGAGAAGAATTTTGTGACATATTATTCTCGTCGTGGAGGGAGTGCAAGTAAGACTGAGTTGGTACGGGAAGACTTGGAGGGGGAAGGAGAGAAGAAGAGACCTTTGCTTGGAAATGATTTATGGGAGGCAGGACCATCAAAGAGACATTGCGGTAGTGATGATGTGGATGCAGCGAGGGAGATGAAAAGGGAGTTAGTACAAGAGGGGCTTGATCTAAGTGAACATTTGTCGGCGAGTGTTCATTGGTCGTCGTACGGAGTCAACCCTGAATACCCGACAGAAGTAGCAGGCCAATATGTGAATACAGATGATTACTTTGATGTCGAATTGAGTGGTGGTCACGATTCTGTCTCAGTAGAAGTCAATAGAGATGATGTTGACGAGGAGGCAAGTGTTGAGCAATATGATGTTGAATTTGCTGAAGACTCTGATGATGACCATCCATTCCCTCCACTTACTAATAATGACAAGTTAGCATTAGAGGAATGTTGTGCGTTTGAGAAGGTGTTTGGGAGGAAGCCGGACATTCCTGAGTTTAGGGACCTAACACATGCCCATGGTGCACTACTAGATGGCAGCATCAACCTAGATCAGTTGCCAGAACCATTCCAGGTGGATGGTCTCAGAAAGGGTTTAGAGTTCTCATCCATGGTCGCATTGAAGCTATGGCTCCAGGAGTACGCCATCGTGCACCATCGTCCATACCGTGTTGTCAATTCTGCCGCAAATAGGAGGTACACTGTTAAATGTGAAAACCCACGGTGCAAATGGAAGGTCCATGCAACTAAGAGGTCTAGTGGCACGTGGAGGATATCACGGGTAGGTAAGGAACATAGTTGTGCTACTGCCGAAGGTTCACGGAGCCACCGGCAGCTGACATCAAAGTTCATAGCAAATAGGTTATGCAATGCCATAAAACTGCAACCTACACTCTCTGCTTCTGCGTTAGCTTTGTATATATTTGAGGTTTTCCAGTATAGGGTGAAGTATGGCAAGGCTTGGAGGGCACGAGAGGAGGCTATGAAGCTCATTTACGGTGAATGGGGTGAAGCGTATGTCCGTTTGCCCACTTTGCTGCAAGCCATTAAGCAGAGGAATCCCAGTATGGTCTACCACATCGATACTCATCCTGATAGGGTTGTCAATGAGATGGACTGCTTACAGCCTCAACATGTAAGTACTTCCAATATCACTTCTAGTTAGACATTTACTTCTTTAATTGAGATACTAACCAACGACATCTCTTCAACTTTTGCAGATTGAGTGGTTACCATACCACACAAATGAGGCTTCAAGCCTGACCCTGAACTCGATGTGCAATCGAGACTCTGACTATTTCATGTACCAGTGCCCATTGATTTGTTTCTGGGTAGTTGAGTACCACCTTCCGCACCGTGTCATGCGACAGTTCGAGAAGAAACAAGATTGGCCGGTTGAGGACATCTCAACTGGAGTTGAATTACACAAGTAAATATTTCTTATCTTTATTTGCTTTCATTGTCAATGTTCAATTTTGTACCATTTAACCCTTGTCGATGCTCACTATTGTTTCATCACCTTCTACTTGTCTAGGTATGACAGGGTGAGAACAAAGAAGGTGAAAGACTGGGGGCTAGAGCATAATAGATACATTGATGAATGGAGGACAGCCGGAAGGAACGACAGGTACATCGAGACTATACACCAAAATCATCTTTTATCAGAGTACCTTCGTTGGCTGCATAGGACATATAGACTGTTCCTCCGCCCTACTTGGACGGAAGCCGACATAGAGGATGACCGCGACTCCGATGAGGGGCGGAATCCCTATGATGTCCGGACTAGAGTTGGATATCAAATGGAGCACGCCCCACTTAGAGACAGAGTCGTAAGTTTTCTTGCATTTGTCAAAGTTATTTCCATTTGCACCCTAGACCCTAACATATATCTTGTCACGCTTTCAGTCGAGAGAGCTCCTCAGGAGTGTGAATGAAATGGGGCATGCCCTCCAAGCTCCGAGGGGTGGTGAGGACACGGAGAACACACTCCGCAATGTTTTAGAGGTAAAATTTATTTAGCACTTTGCATTACTTGAGTTATGCCTAACAAACTTCTTTTTTTTTGAAATGCAAAAAGTTCGTCAAAGGTGCCGGAAACTTGCAGCAAGATTAGGTTGCAGGTCGGTTGGATTGGACGACGTGTACCAACCGGGGAGACTACCACCACCACTACCTCAATCCGCGCGTCCAAGTATCGCTCGACACTCCATCAGGATAGAAGAGCGTGAAGGAGTTGGTGGCTCGTCGTCGTCACGCATTAAGCAAGGGAGGGGAAAGGGGAAGGCGCCGGCTCCACCTAGCGACGACGATGACGACGAGGACGAGGAGGATGAGGACTACGTCACACCAGACGCCGAGGAGATAGACATGTCACAGCTTCCCGACGCGCCTCAGGGGACGCAACCCACGCAATACAACTTGCGATCCACTCGGGCAGCGAAAAAGAGGTAAAATGAGCTTACCATTCTCAAATGTTATTTGATTTCCCTTATTTTGTTTTTAAAATGTTTTAAACATTGGATTTTCAAATGTAGGTACACTCCGGGCTCGCAAGCAATTCGGCGCCAACGGAAGAAGTAATTTGTATGAAGTTAATCTATTGGTTGGTAGTATGACATATGTGGTGCACTATGTGATATAAAATGTGATGGACTATGTGAGGACTATGTGATGGACTTTTGACATTGTTTCATATGTGGAATATAGGATGGACTTTTGGCATTGTTTGATGTGTGGGATATGTGATGGACTTTTTGCATTGTTTGATGTGTGGAATATGTGATGGACTATGTGAGGACTATGTGATGGACTTTTGGCATTGTGATTTGTGCAATTGGAACCTGTTTTAGTCTGTACGAATATGTGAATTGTGATTTGAATTGCGAACTGTGAAATGGTACATTTGTGCAATATGGATCTTCAATTTGCAGGGAGGCAGAGGGCGGCGCCAACCACCCTGGCGCCGTGGTTGGGGAGGGCGGCGCCAGCCAGTGCCGCGAGGCAGAAGGGTTTCGGGCTGGGGGAGGGCGGCGCCAGCTACCCTGGCGCCGTGGTCCATGAGGGCGGCGCCAGCCGAGGCCCGGAGGCAGAAGGGCTTCGATGGGGGGAGGAGGGGAGCGCCAGCCACCCTGGCGCCGCGGTCGGGGGAGGCGCCAGCCGTTGCCCGGAGGCAGAACAGGGCGAAAATTTTTAGGGGGGGGAGAAAGTTGGTGGGGCCTGCAGAGGAGGGGCGCGCCAGCCATGCTGGCGCCGTGGTA
The DNA here is from genome assembly GCF_034140825.1 of Oryza sativa Japonica Group. Classification (NCBI taxonomy): domain Eukaryota; kingdom Viridiplantae; phylum Streptophyta; class Magnoliopsida; order Poales; family Poaceae; genus Oryza; species Oryza sativa. The sequence goes on from NC_089039.1 coordinate 2,492,007, forward strand.
TGAGGGGCGGCGCCACTTTGGCTGGCGCCCCCTTCGGCCTAGTCAGCACCTCCACGACAGCCCTATTGCCACAGTGGCACGGGCACGGCGCCAGTGTGGCTGGCGCCGCCATGTTGGGGTACGGCGCCAGCCACTCTGGCGTCCCAAAAAGGACCATTTCCGGTTTAAGTTTTTCAGGGGTCTATTTGTAAAATAAGTTTTCAAAAAGGATCAAAATGTAAAAATTTCAGCATATAAATTAGTGATGTATTGCCCATGCCAACTCACATATTCCTTAATCATTTCTCATCATCACAAAAATAAATTACTAATTAAGTAAGATTATCATGCATATTGACTCGACGTTTAAGGAACATATATATGTATACATATTTATAGCTTTATAGCCTACCTAAATAATGAAACCTCGACTATATATTTGTTAAAAGTAAACTACAGTACTACGTATCAATCCAGTTAATGACAAACAATTAACAACAACAACCAAACTACGATAAAAAATCTCAGAAAACATTCTGATGATCTAACGCCTTGTCGCCGCCGACGACGACTCCGCCGCCCATTGCCGCCTCACCCTGTTGATGAACCCCTCGGCCTCCGCGTCAATGCTGCTGCGGCCTGCAGTACTAGTCGCCGCCGGTGCCGGTGCTCCGCCGCCCATCCTCGGCGTCTGCACCGAGTTCACCGCCGTCGGCGGCGGCGGCGGCGTCTTCGTCTTCTTCGCCGGCTCGATCCTATCCACCCTGAGGACGCTGATCTCCGCCGGCATATTAATTAATCTGTCTTGCTCACACACACAGAGAAAGGCTAGCTAATTACTCCGTACTTAGCAAGTAATTAATTAACTTGTATATATAGCTGATTGATCAATCGAGTACTGATCAGCTAGGTTGAGCTTGCTCTGAATGAATGATCATGAAGCAACTCGAGGCAGGTATTTATAGATGGAGATGAAATGATAGAAGAAACACTAATAATAACTTTGGAGTACCTTAGCCTCCAAGAACAGAGGAAGGCGAGATCATATCAGAAGCTTAGGAAAATGCAGTGTATTTTCCTGACGAAAACGACGTCTTCATGATAATTATGTGCATAACACTCGATCTGCAGGTCAATTAAAACATAAAGCTGTATGAACCATTTGAAGCTTTAGCAACAAAAAATGTATGGACCAGCTAGGAATAGCGTGTTCTCAAACAGTAGTCTGATAGAGCAAGACTTGACCTGACCGTGCATGCATGCATCATGCACACACACAAACACAACAAAAGTGCGGCCTCGAACTTCTTCTGCTTTAATTTCTGGATACAAGTATATATACGTAATCTCAATTCGATTTAATTACGTCATCAAATAATTGCAGCTGGTTGATTTCGTCTGTTTGAGTGCGTCAGCTGGACTCGATCAGGAGAGTTCCAGAATTCGAATCAGATTCTGTTATTGAATTGCAGGCCGTGGACACGCGCATCGAATTTAATTAAGAAACCTGACTCCATCTCGCCGCATACATCCATATATGAAGATTTTATTTAAAAAAAATAATAGTACTCTTTTAATAAAAATTGCAACAATAATGGTAAGAAATCGCAATTTTAATGCCATGTTGAACAATCAAAGTTTACAAGTCTCGTATCAAACAGCCGCAATTAATACAATTTGTGGCATGTTAAACCTCTCGAATTGGTTGTTCGACAGGTCCTGTGGTGGGCACGGTCAATTTTTTGGTACTTCCTCCATCCAAAAAAACAAATCTAGAATTAAATGTGACGTAATCTAGTTGTATTTGTTTGTTTTCAACCAACCAAGTAATGTTTTTGTGATCTATTATTAAAGTGATGATGTTTTAATTCATATATGTCGGCACTATCAATATATTTTTGTATAAATAGTGAAGGGGATGTCTAGTATACGAATGTTCACGAGCTAGGAATCTCATGATTGTCCCGACTGCCGTTTCATCTCTTATTCCTCATGGCTAATTACATGTCTAATTACGTGCTTAATCATGATTAGTACGGAGTAATGACTAACGAGCCGGTAGTTTGTTTCTTCGGTTAAAATACCAAGTACACGCATGCATGCTTTATGTTTTCTTGTTGCAAGGTTTTGTTTGGATTGGACTCTCTCTTTTTTAAAAAAAAATATCCGGTGATGATCAGCATTTTTTTTATTTCTATTAAAACTGATACACCAAACTTTCTAATTACAGAGATATAAATTCTATATAAAGTTTATATACGTAAAGTCTATATATAAAAAGTTTATATACATAAAGTCTACATATAGAAACTTTACATACATAAAATCTATATGTATATCTAGGAATTAAGTTTTCATGAAATAATTCATATAAAAATGTTTATGTTAAAGAAACAATGAAAAGAGTTAAAAAAAGAAATCTGAAAAAGAAAAAGGTAGTGAAAAAAAGAAAAAGATAAAGGACCACATAAAAAGAGGAAAACCGAAAATTGGAAAGGGAAGAACAATATCGCTCCCCCATGAGTTCCCCCTTCTCCTCCGTGGCACATCTTTCATCCTCTTCGTTCCGACCGATTCGCGAGATAGGTAGTGGGTGAATGTTCGCCCACTAACCTTCTCGCGTTTCTTGCTTCCACATAATAGAAAATAATATGTGACGTCACCGAGCTACCTCCGGAAGATGACATAAAAATGCCCATGTCTACTAGTTATATAGTTAGACCCAATTACGCTTAACATGCGGTGAGTCACGTCGTCAACAAAAAAAAAAGGACCGCTGGATCACTATCATTCTTAATCACGGTCGTTAGATTATTTCTATGCTTAAGCATAACTATAAATTTATTACGTATGCTAATTGTTCTATATTAGTTGTGGCTTAACATGCATATATTGAGTATTTTATCGCCTTTAGTTCAATGTTGTTTTTAGTTGTTTTGATTAGAAAGATTTATAAAATCCCATAGCAAAGCTGCGGGTATCCACTAGCTATGCTTTTATTTCCTGGCTTGGTTCCTCTGGTCATAAAAGATGGCATGTTGCATTGATTGGCATATATACTGCAATAATAATATAAACTACTGCCGTCAAGTTCCTAATGTGTACACATTGTTTTTTCTAGAATGCAAGAATAATTTCTTACTTTTATAACGTTGTCACAGGTATATATATACCATGCATGCAAATCTATCTTGCAAATTTCCCCAAAGGCTTTTATCATCAATACTTTGTCAAAATATGTTATTGCCAATAATATTATAGGAGAGAGCGCTTTGATCTATATATATACATAGTAAAAAAAATTAATCTGCCAATAAGTACACATGATTTTTTTTAGTTTTGAACACTACATTTTTGCTGGTCAAGTGCACTTTTATGCCACATGCCTCTTGTGTAATCCTGGCTATTAGCTAGTGATAAAAAGAGCGAATTAAATTTAAAAATATACTATTGATTTGGTTTTTTCGTGAAAATATTCGTGATATACACTTTTTAGCGAAAATATACCGGTGTCGCGCGGTAGGAGCGGGAGACCACGCGGTATCGCGTGATGAAGCAGCAAGACCGAACAGTCTCGCGTAAGGAATCAGCGAGACCGAATGTCATGTCCAACGGAGCTACTTAATTAGTCATTAATTATCCTAATTAATGATTAATTAATAATAATTAGTGATTAATTATTCTAATTATCGATTAATTAATCACTAATTAACCTTATTCAATCGGTAGAGGCAGTCGCTATCGCTCACTGACTGAGCCAGACTGCTCGGTCTCGCGGTTTGGCCGCGCGAGACCGCGTGGTCTGATGCCGCCACCACGTAGTACGTCCTCGATTTCGTCGTTCGGTATCGTTTTTTCGTCGTGCGAGACCGCACGGTATCGTGCTATGATCACGCGATACCGTGCGGTCTCGCGCTCTCTTCGCGCGAGACCGTTCAGGGCATCACTTCCACGTCACTTTCGTGGAATGGTTGTGCGAGATCGACGGTATATTTCTGCTAATAAATTTGCATTCCGAATATTTTTGAGAAACAAACAAATCAACAGTATATTTTCAAATTTAATTCTAAAAAGAGCTCGTCCGGTGCAACAATTATTTTACTTACTCCATGTGCATCAGGGGCTAATTAATTGCGTCATGCATAGTGTGTAAATTAGCGACTGATATGACCCATATGAACTGTTTGGTAGAGCTCCAACTTCTAAATTTAACTCTAGGAGTTGGGTTTGAAGTGGAGTTGTCGAGCAGTTCCACCTCTCTTAGTTCATGTGAGAGAACTCCACCCAGCTCTACTCCTATTTTAGATATTAGAGCTAAACTATTTGGCTAGACTCAAACTCCAGGAGAGATGAAGCTCGAGCTGGAGCTAGAGCTGAAGTTAGAGTTAGAGCTATACCAAACAAGATACCTTGACAACTCATGATCACACCACACTGATTACTAATTAATTAACTAAGAACATGGATACCATGTTGACTCAATGATTAATAAGGAACATATATACACATGTTTAGGCTTTATATTATATTAATAATAAGAAACATATATACACCTCAACGTCCTTGTTTGTAACAAGTAAGCTACGTACAATAATCCAGTCAATTAATCAATCAATAACAACAAACAATCAGCGGAAACAACCTGTCAATGAAAATTAACACCAAAAACTAATTAACTTTCATCCATCCATGCATGTAGATCTATGTGTTGCATGCAATATAATCCTTGATTTCCTTAATCTCTAACGCTTTTTCGCAGTAGCACGAGTCGACGACGACGACGATGCAGCCGCCGCCGCCGCCGACTCCGCCGCCCACCGCCGCTTCATCTTGGCGATGTACCCCGCCGCTGCCGCGTCAATGCCGCCGCCTGCAGGCGGCGCCGGCGTCTTCACCGCGTTCGCCACCGTCGTCGGCGTCGTCGGCTCGATCTTGGCCACCCTGTGGACGCTGATCTCCTGAACACTCGGCATACTGTTCGTCCTGCAGATCGATGACGAAATGTGTTTTTTCTTGATCGATCTGCTGATGATCTAGCTCTCTGATGTGTTCACCTTGATCTTTTCTGTTGCTCTGAATGAATGATCACGAAACCACTCATTGCATGTATTTATAGAAGCTTCTTGTGAGGTTTAATTTGTATTATTACACTGTAGCGAGCGTTGATTGACCTATTCAGCTGAAGAAAATGCGCTGTTCTTTCTTTCTGACGAAAACTAACTGATCCAAGAGGAGATAATAATGCAGAAATCTGTGAGGTTCAGAACAGCATTAGCTAGTGAAGGTCAAATTAAAGCGTAAAAGCTGTATGAACCATTTGAAGATCCAGAGCAAGGAAAATATGGACCAGAAAGCTACAGTAGACTGAATATATATTACTGAAACTTCCTTGCATAGTAGTAATACTCGCAGTTCGCTTTGATTGCGTCAAATTGCACGGTGGTTTCGTCTCCAATCGTCGAATGCGTCAGGAGCGTGTTCCAAATTCGAATCAGATTCGGTCTCTGTGACGAATTAGAATTTGCAATTTGCAGGCCGCGGCCACACGGATCCAGAGACTTATTGACTGGATCGCCGCATACATTCATGCATATACTTTTCATATACATACACGTACGTATATATACTTATAAAATTTGATGCATATATATGTATAGCAGTTGTTGAATTGAACAGTATGCCTATCGTAATTTCGTCAGGAATAATTAGCAGTCAATCACTAGCTGCCTTTCAATACTGTCGTCCCTACCAACAGATGCGATAACGCGGTAGCCAGCAGCTACCTGTGTACGTACTGCCTTAAGACCTAAGATACTACGATGCTATCACATGCCTAATTTCTGACTTGATTCCTCTACTCATAATTAAAAAGACAGCATCTTGGATTGGGTATTAAGGATCGGCACACTGCAAGTCTGCAATACACTCGACGTCGTCAAGCTTTTGTTTTCAAGAAAGATCATTTCGACTTCGTCGTCAAAGTTTCCAATACAAGCTTCTAGCCCTAGGGGCAAATTTTTCTTTCTAAAATCTCATAAAAATAATAAAATAATGGCCTAGTGTTCCATAGTTAATTACCAATTCTTTTATGGTGTGCAACAACCGTACTGTATCTTTTATATCCAACAGCAAATAAGGGAAGATGATTTTGATCCCTCGAGAGGATATCCCCTCGTTGTTTGCATTTTACTCAAATGGTTATGAAAAAAAATGAAAATAATTGAGAAGATGTATTAACATGTGATATATCACTCCACAAACATGCAAGTAAAAATTCAACTTCTAAATCTAACAACGAAAAAACAAATTTGACTCTGAATATACGTTAACTAGCTGCGGTTTAATTTTTTTTTCGTTACGAGATATAGAAGTTGAATTTGAACTTACATGTTTGTGGAGTGTTATATCACATGTTAATACACATTCTCAATTTTTTTTAATTTTTTTCATAACCATTTAAGTGACATGCAAAGAACGAGTGGATATCCCCTTGAGGGATTAAAATAGTTTCCCGCAAAGAACGTAAACTTTTTTATTTCAGTCTTGAAATTTTTATTTATAGCACGTGGCTCACTTTGAGATATAGGCTTGAATGTTTCGGGTTTTCTTTTCTAGTCCAAAAATAAATAAAATCATTTATAACTTCGGTTACCCAAAAAAAAATTGAATACCGGTGAAAAGGAAATCCCTAGCTGAGCTATTTGGGAGAAGGCACAAAAGTGAAAGTTTTCTCTCATAAAGAACTGGATAAGCGAATGGTCAATTCAGTTCGAGACATCGCTATTCATCAAAACATAAATGGAACATCGAATTGGAACAAGAAAGTTTGGATTAAGTAGAAGATATACAAGAATCATCAACACGGTAATTGAAAATTTTGGAATATGTATTTGAACTGGAAGAGAAGTGGCAAGCACAAGTTATCACTGAGCTGTGGAGGCACAATGCAACTCCAAGATGATGCCAACAACTCAAAACTCATAAGGACACTGGAGAGGGTGCCATCGACCTCAAGGAAAAGACTAAGCTTGTTGATGGGGTGGTGCGGTGAGGAAGGCAACGCGTGCTGAGGAGCACTGGCAACGGCAACAGGGCGGAGAAGGTAGCGGATCCGGTGCGCATGAGAGAAAGCAGATCCTGGGAGAGGAGGAGGTGGTGGCATCTGGAAGAAGAAGATGGTCGTGATGTGGAGCCTTGGCTGTGGGGGCATGGGCAAAGAAGAGGCTGGCGTCGGTGCTGGGCGGAGAGCACTTAATCGGCCAACTTATTTTCCCTTTTGCGTGTTATGAGATTATTTTTTTTATGGTAATGGGCATACCATGCCGAATTATAATCCGAGATACAACTTCTCCAAGGGTGTTTTTCAGTCCAACTGAAAAATGATATAGGCCAGTATTTTACACCGTTTTGGACCAGAAACAGACATTCCAAGTAGGCCTAGGGTTCATTCGGTTTAATTACTACTTTACTGCCTTATTTAAGCTTTATGCTATGCTAATTGTAGCTCATGTTCGAATGTTACTTGTCCAATTCCATCTAATTGGTTATGTACATGTGCCATGTCAAACATTTATACATGTTTAGTGGAGATTAAGACTAAGGAGAAAAGAGCTTTGTGTCCTTCATTAAATAAAGGACGGTTGGAGATAGGAGGATGATTAAGGATATAAGATGGAAAGTAATTTGAATGAGAGATAAATTGATGTAACAAGTAGTTCTTAGAAATCCCTAAATTTATAAATAAATTTTAAACGTTTGGAATGCTCATATTTTGGATAGAGGAAATACTTGTTTTGAATATTACTTCTTACATCTATATGGTATAATTAAATTAATTACTTTGTAAAGGCTATGGTTTTTAGTTTACACATTACGACAGGGAACAACTTTAGTGCCGGTTGGAGACTCTCATCTATGATGAGTCCCCAACTGGCACAACAATAGGGCACTGATGAGCCCTCTCTCATCAGTGCCGGTAAATGGGTCCCCAACCGGCACAATAATATATATATGGGCACCTATGAGCTGGCTGATGAGGTTGACAAGCTAAAAAAAAAAAGAGCTGGCTCGTCCAAATCGATGGATGCCTAGATCAACTCAATACCAAATGTCTAAATCCTCATATCCAAATCAACATCAACATCTCACAAACACATCAATGGACACACTCACAAATCAATATGCATAGATCAACACTGACAAATACAAATCAACATCACATATTCAATCTAAATTCAAATACACCTTATCATCTGCGAGTAGGGGGAGATGGACAGGGAGGAGGAAAAGGGGATCGACCAATCTAGATTCCGGAGTCCGACTTAAAAAATTGGCTCGTTTTGATTTGGTCGACTCACATTCTTTTGATGCTGGTTCAATTAAAAAATAAAGGCACTAGTGAATAGTCATAAGTGCTAGTAGTTGGTCAGATTGGACGCGCGCGGAGAGAGAAATCCCATTAATGTTGGCTTTTGGCTAACCAACACTGACGAGGCAGCACGGGTGTTGTGTTCTGGTAGTGACAGAAATAGTAACAGTAACACATGTTAAAAACTGAAAGTATAGTGAACTAAAATAATGAAGGGAGCTACCTAGCGCACAATCCAGCTGATCCATCAAGGGACAAACATACGTATGGCAAAAAAAGGGTTTTACGCTTAAGAGAGTATCAGGCACAAAGATATCGATAGCGATATACGTGCACTGAGTTGTATATGCCTGTATAGTAGTAAGAACTGAATAATAATCGAAGGCGTCAACCGCTAACGCTTTCATCAAAAGTTTCTTTTTCAAACAAAGATTTCGTCCTCTTCATGGTATATGCGATGCGCATACACGATCGTTTCTGAAGGTCAGAAATTCACATGATTTCTCCTAAAATCACACGCGTGATGTATTATGTGTTATGTGTGCGTTGCTGATATCACTTGGCATACGTCAGAAGGCCAGCCATGTACTAGATTTGGCTTAGCTTCGCTAGGCAGGAACGAACAAGGTATATTATAAGAGTTAAATTATAAGTTCCATTCTCACATATATATAAATATGCATGCATCATATCATTCATGTGAAAATAGATAGGAAATGTATGCAGAGGCGGCGATTTGGTTTTGTACTGGAATTTGTCTTATATGATCAGTTATTTGAAACATTTCATATCTATCGGTGTCTGAGATATAAAATTGAGAAACATTGAAGAAAAGATGATATATACAAGTTTTCAAAAAAATTGAAAAAAAAATATCTCACAGATAGTTAACATAATATTAGACAACACTTTAAAGTTCGATGATAAACTCAACTTTATCCGTGAGATATTAAATAGAGAAACATTGGAGAAAAAAAGACAAACAAAAATAGTATTATTTGTTAATTTTGTATCACATTGAGTTTGTCCATGAAATTTTATAGAATTGTTTATTTACATATTACCTATCTGAGTGATTTTTTAAAGATTTCTTAAGAACTTTTTGTCGACGGGTGATACCCGTAGACCGGATATAGAGGGTATTGGGGTACGTTGGTACAAGAATCTACGTAATACGACATCAAGCAAATCAAAGACAAAGATTATACTGGTTCAGGCCCCTTGATAGGTAATAGCCCTAATCCAGTTTACAATGGGAACAATGGAACTCGACGGATCCGGCGAGTTCGTAGTCGAGTTGGTTCGACTAGATCCCCGGCGATTTGGCTCCTTGCAGGCTCTGACTTCGTAGGCTGTGAGGGTTGTGTTGGCTCTGAGATTCGATCCCTAGGTCCTCCCCGGGGGGTCCCTTTATATCGCAGGTCAAGCGGTTTCCAAGTAGAACTCGGAGACATCAGACCTTACACGATACATTGACGACCCAGTCTTGTCCGAGTAGAACTCTTTCCATCCGTAAATTCCGTGAAGGATTTCCTTAATGTATGCAGAGAATATCCGTATGCGCGTGGGTATGCCATACCGATATGCGACGTATATCGAAGGGTAAAGGGTATACCTAACCCGTAACCCTGACACTTTTATAGAAAAGTTTATACTCCCTCCATTTCACAATGTAAGTCATTCTAGCTTTTGTCACATTCATATTGATGTTAATAAATCTAGACATATATATCTATCTAGATTCATTAATGTCACGCCCCGAACTAGCCCCGAGCGGGACTAGCCCGTGACGCTCCAAATTAACCTGTTAATCGATACCAGTCCCAGGAAACAGTGCTGGTATCACAGGAAGACAGAATATCACAGCAACAGAGGTCTCTTTATTATAGAGTAGGGGTACAGTCATGTTGGGCTGCGGACAGATCCCGAGCTCACAACTGCATTACATAAGGGAAGCGGAAGCCAAGACTTGGACCACACATCACAGGCGCGACTTGGGAACTAGGCCGAAACCCTAAAACTCATCGGGGCCGACTTGCTCCTGGAAGAACTCCTCGTCAGCGGGTTCCGCTTCATCTTCTTCAGCAACTGGGGGAGATTATTTATATAGAGCAAGGGTGGGTACAGGGATACTCAGCAAGCCATGGGAAATAAGTATTTTATGCAGGCTTCAAGGAAAGGCTGTTGTTTTTGCAATTAATTTTATTTAAACTCTTTTCTGAAACAACTAAGTGAGTGCTTCTCAAACGACACGGATGAGACAGTGCGTCTCGTCCGGTCGGAGTATGTGCAATGTATCAGTCTTTTGAATTGATCAGGATTGGCACCCGGCCAACAACTTTCAAACGGCCACCCGGGCCTGGCTGATCCCATCAGCCGCAGATTTTCCAAACATCAATCCCAAACCACATCAGCAAATTTCACAAAGCAGTAGTCAAACAAAACTACGCAAGGAATCACCTCACATCCGCCCATGACCGTGGGCACGGCTGTTCGAACAGTTTAATAACCTCTGCAGAGGGGGTACACTTTACCCACACGACATTACTAATTACTAACCCGGATCATCCAGCCCGTGCAGAACGGCCACGACTAGAGACCTTAGGGCTTTCATGACAAGGCATTTCGAAAGCCGACACAGGTTCACCATATGCTGACGAGAGGGGTCCCAGACCAACAACAGGTTAGGTCCCAGACCATACTGTGCCAGGAAGCCCAGGGGTCCTCCCCGACACCACCTCGGCGAATCCACTTGTCTCTCAGCATCAAGGCTCCCCTGATTAGCTAATTACTCAGCCAGGGGTGTCCCATTCCACCCATGTGGTCGCACTTGTCTTATGTTCGGATGAAATTCCAAGGAAACGGTCCTTAAGTGCAAGAGCGGGAAACCGTACACCCGGTACGTTCCCCGGTCCGCGATTTTGGAAATTCATTTAGTTTGCAAGCACCGACCCAGGTGTCGGGTTTTCCAAGTCTTTTGTAAAACCCAAGTTTTACCCAAGATGTTTCTCAGATTTTAAGTTTGAAGGCGACCGTCGATACTCGTACAGAGTGCACGATTACCGAGGCGCAACTAGGTGGTTACAAGGGAACATGATATAACAATTAACAACGGAAGGATCAAATGCAACAAGTTAGGTAGGCCCACCGGTCTGCCTTGCAGACGGGGCAAACAGATTAAGTGCACTCCTATCAATGTATAATATTTTGCAAGCAATATAATTACGTTCAAATATAGGTTCAAGATGTTCAAAGGTGGCTTGCCTTGCTCGAGATCTTGAGCTTGATCCTCGAAATCCTCGCACTGCGGGTCTTCGGGCTCCGAAACTACACGCGAAATGGGACAACTCAACAAACGGCGAAAATAAAGCCCTATTATTGACCTCTAGGCATGCCATTAGATAGATCTCGAGATTTGAGGAGTTTTGGAAGTTGAACGGAGTCAAACGGGCTTACGGTTGGGAAGATATTGAATTTCTAACATTATTGGATTTTTGGTCTAAAGGAAAAGGATTTATTTAAATCCTTTTAGAAAAAGAAAAGAAAAGAAAAGAAGGAGGGAGGGAAATTAGACTTTCCTCGGGCGGCTAGGGCGCGGCCCGAGAGAAAGGGGCGGCTCGGCCGAGCTTAATGGGCCGGCCGGCCCAAGAAGGCGGCCCAAGGCGCGCGTGCGGGTGGGGAGGAGAGAGAGAGAGCCGGTGGGCCGGGTCCATCCCGTGTGGTCCCGAGTGGGACCCGCTTGTCGGCGACTCGGCTCACCGTGAGTGAGGTGCACGCGGGGCGTGCTAGGGTTTGGGGAGGGAGGCGCGGTGCATGCGCGCGGTTCGCGGAGGACGCGGTGCGGCGGGCCCACGCGCAGCCTCACGGCTCACCGTGGACCATGCGCACGGGGGGGGGAACGGAGGGAGCGGCTGGCCGGGTCAGCCGATCCGGTCGCGGCCGAGGTGGCGCCGACGTGGTGCCTACGTGGCTGCCACGCGGGCCGGCTGGAGGAAGACGAAGGCGCCGGCCGCGAATGGACGGCGGGCGGCGGCGGTTTCTCCGGGACGCCGTGCGACGACGAGGGGTGACGGGGCGTACACTGGGATGACGAGGGAGAACGAGAGGGAGCGAGCCAACGGCTTGGATTCGCCGGAGGGAGTCCGTCGGCGGCGGATTGCGGCGGCGGCAACCGGCGGAGAGGAAAGGGGGAAACGGCGACGAGGTCTCGAGGGGCCGATTCCCGGCGGTGAGAGCATCTACGCGGCTACGGGAACCCATCGCTTGCGCCGGATTAGGAGGAAACGCATCGAGGGAGGCCGGCGACGAGAGACGCTTCCGAGCTCGGGCGGCGACGGCGGCGAGCACACGGCGAGCGACGACAGCAGTCGGAACGGCGCCAGCTAACTACTGGGGTACTACTCGAGCGGCTACTCAAAGCTAAGGGGAAGAGATGTTGCGAGGAGGGAGAACGGAGGGATGCACTACCGTGCGGGACGGGGTGCAGTGACGAGGGGCCGACGGCGCGGGAGTGTTCTCTCCGGCCTCGGGCCGGGGAAGAGGAAGAAGACGAGCTCCTGGAGTCCCCTTCCGCGTCCACGAACGTGCCGGCTCCTCCGGCACGCGAGGCACGAAAGGCGGCGGCGAACAGAGCACGGGAGGCGGCGACAATGGAGTGGAGGCGGTGGGACAAACGAGAGGAGAAGGGAGGGAGGGTGCCTGGGCTTATAGGGCGGCAATGTCGGTTTGGAAACCGACCTTGGGCGGTCAAGGCGCGAGCTGGCGCTCGGCGCTCGCGGCCAAAACGGCGACAGAGGTGGATGACGCCGGCTGGGAAGAGAAAAGGGAAAAAGGGAGGAGGGAAAGGGGGCTTGCCCCCTTGCCACTTTGGGGAAAAGGAGGAGGGAGAGAGGGCGACGCGGCGGAGGGGGGAAGCTCTGCCTCCGTCCCTTGGAGGCACGCGCGGGGAGAGGCGGGGCCGAGTCGATGACGACGGCGATGACGGCGGGGCGGTTTGGAACGGAGCAGCGACTCGGGCGGCAGACGCGGGGCAGGCGCAGCAGGCGCTGACGGCGGCGGCGACTGGCCGATCGGCCACCACGGCGTGCGCGCGCGCGGGCGGCGCTGCGATTTGGGTGGCATCGGCGGGAAGCGGCGGCGAAGGCGGAGGGCGCTCGGCTCGGCGCGGCTCACGCGCACGCGTGTGCAGCGCACGGGCAGAGTGGGGGAGAGGGAGAGAGAGAGAGAGAGATGGGGAGGGAGGGAGAGATGGGCCGAGAGGAATTCGGCCCATCGAACCCGAGGGAGGCAAGATAGACTTTTGCGGAGGGATTTGAGATATGAGATGGCACGGACACTAGACAACAAGCAAAGAAACGGATTTCGCAATTAGGGTTTTTAAGAGATAGTTTTCCCGCTAGGCGCCACGACGAAACGGGCGCTACAATTAACATCGCATTCAAATGCTAGAATGAATTACATTGTGAAACGGAGAAATTAATAAGTTTCCAATCCATCTCATATACTTTTACTCTATGTGCATTGGCACCTTCACATGCATGGGCCGGGGCGCATTAGATGGGCCACATTTAGGAAGCCCAACAGTTGAGGTTCACAAAATTGTGAGTACAAGCAAAACGAGAAATTAAACAAAATTAACACGGTCGAATGGTCGATTGGCTCCCCAAGTTGTACTTACCGTAACTGATCATTGAGTGCAATAATAAATAAATTCATCGATAACACACGAGTTTTGTACGTTATACACACTGTTGAAAGAAATTACAATCACAAATGGTCGCAGCTAATTACTTATCTATATATCCTTAATAACTATATGTGCAGTTAGTATACCCCATTCTCAAATATAAGAGATTTTGGTTGAATGAGATTAGTATAAAATGTATTACATCAATCAAAATCTAATATATTTTAGGACGGAGAGTGATATTTTTTACTTATTTAGCTGCGAATTCATCTTCCTTCTCGTCTGGTCGATGAAGATCTGAGCCCAGATGTCCACGCCGTTGCCGCCGATCTCCTCCACCCTGTCCACCGCCACCGCCACCGCCGCGTCGTCGCCGCCGCCGCCGACGCCATCGACGTCTTCCCGCTGCCGGCCAATCTTCGCCACCTTGTCGACGCAGACAGCAGCAGCTTGGCCGTCGCCGGCGACGACGCCCACGCTGCCGGCGGCCCGCCGCGACGCCATGCTTGCCGGTAAAACCGATCGATGAAAATTCAAGTCGAGAGAAAGACAGAGAGACTTGACTAGCAGAGATGGGACATGGTACTACTTATTAGTTATTATATATATAGCTAGGCTAGCGATCGAGGCTGCCAAAATATTACAATAAGTCAAACTTTCAACTTTTCCATCACATCAAAACTTTCCTACACACGGAGTAAACTTCCAACTTTTCCATCATATCGTTCCAATTTTAACCAAATTTCTAATTTTGATATGAACTAAACACACCCTAAGTAGTCTAATTTTTCTTTATGTGTTTGTTTGCGAGGAAGCTTTAAGGAGATGGTTAGTCTCCTGATGATTCTTACATGCTATTCTCATTGCTTTAGATTGTTGGTTATTCTGATTTGGAAGATAAGGTCTAGCTAGCTATAGTACTTTCTGCTGTCCCGTAATAAGTTCTTTTTTAACTCATTTCATTTATCTCAAAAATAAGTTTGTCTTTAAAGTACTCATCGTATCTGTGTTTGTGAAAGTAGAGAATAATTACATTAAAAATAAATAAAATGAGTAAGAGTTGCATTAGGATTTGATGAAATAAGAGTATTTTAGTTTTTTGTTTTGTATATTGGTAGCGTGTGGGATGGATGAAAAGTGAATTTATTTTGTGACGGGGTTAGTACATAGTATATCGAGTTGCACGAAAGTTGTTGTTGAAGTTCATTATTAATCCGATGCTACTACTCTAGCTAGTACTCCATCCATCAAAAAATATGTTTTTTTCTATGTCCAACGTTTGACCGTCCATCTTATTTAAAAATTTTATTAAAAAATAATCATGCATAAATTATCATTTATATTTTATCATCTAACAACATTAAAAATACTAATCATAAAAAAATAAATAAGACAAAAAAATCAAATGTTGTATCTAAAACTGAGAAATGCACTCTTTTTAGACGAAGGGAGTAGTTTGAGACGGAGGGAGCAGTACTAGCTCGGAATTGATGGAAACGAAATGCATTCCGGCAGCTATTGTGGAATCATTAATATCACTATAATATGTTCGTTATTCGATTCCTTGATGTAGGCATGTAGCCCAGAAACTTGGGCATGCCAGTTGACGATCGAGATAACTCCTCTATCTCTAAAAGACTTCATTTTTAAGTATGTATCCTTGTTTTCTCAAGCTTAGTTAGAGACCATTGTCACCTCCAATCTTCAGGTATAAACGTGGTTGATTAGAACTTGACCACCTCAAAAGTCTGACAAGCATGTAAGCTTAGGAGAAATATCGAATAGATCGTCTTAATAAAGAAAATATTCGTCTTTTCATATCTGAATTAATATATGTCAAACGAAAGGAGTTCTCCATTCGTCCCAAGATATAACAAAGCCTTCAAAATTTATTTCAAAATATAACAATTTTTCTATCTACGTTCTCTTCGCAATTAATCATAAACTTTTACCATTCCGATTTCCCATCTACCTTCTCTTTTTAATCAATTGCAATCTTCTTCTATTTAATTTCACCAACTTTTTTAACTTATGTGTCTATCCTTAAAACTTCTTATCTTTTAGGATGGAGGTGGTAATACTTAACTAGCTAGAGAGGCAGAAATTATGCCCGTTTGAATTTGACAAAGATGAAGATCAAGTAGGGTACGTAAAACGAGAAAACCATTAGCAGTTTTAATTATTTCAAACTTGAAAAATATATTTATTTGATATTTTAAAGCAACTTTTATACTAAAAAAATTTCGCACAAATACACTGTGTAGCAGTTTGAAAAACCGTTAATGAAACTGAGGTAAAATCTACATCTTGATTAGAAAAGAACATGACCTACCGTTTCTTATATTGTTATATATGTTTGTATATACTAGCATATTGCCCGTGCATTGTAATGGAATTTTAATTGATGAAAATGATCATTAACCTGCTATTATCATTATTTTCTGTATACATCATCTCTTAAATTCTACATATTTATAACTAATATATGGTCTCTATAGGCTCACAATATCATTTTTCTTTTCCACAAAAGTAGAGATGATGGTAGTGGTGGTTGACATGCGAGTCCTTTGACCCTATGTCATTTCTTTATTCCAAAAAGGTAGTGGTGATTAGGGTAGTGACTGGTGACTAATTCATCACTCACCATCATCATTATCCCTTTAATAAACTATTTAGAAACTCATGAAACATGTGCATTTATTCATTTTTATTTATCCAAAAGAACGTGCCTTATTGCTGTAAAAAATATTTATGGCCAAATTTCAAATATCTTAAGCATAATACTACATTTTTAAATATATTTACCTTGAATATATGTTACTCTCATCGTCTCAATATAAGTGCACCTACTACCACAAGAATAAGTGCACATAATATCAGAAGATGTAGTAGTAAAACTGTTCAAATCCGGTACAGGTGCGCACTTATATTAGGATTTTATACTAGGATGGTGTCATGAAGGAACCATATCTGCAGATTTATTTCGAAAAAAAATATCTGTAGATTTATTTTGACAAGTAGTAATAATTTTATGATACTAAAACAATCTTATATCCTCCAAAAAGTACTTGTACATAGGATTTGACTTACCGCCGGTAACCGCACGGTTACCATGGTTACTGGGCTTACCACGGGGTACGGTAATATAAATACCGCGATAACCTCCTTAAATTCAAATAAATTTAAAAAATAATTAATTTTTGATAAATTTTACACGATTTTGTATGGATTTTCACGGTTACCGCGGTTACCACACGGTAACCGTGCTTACCGTCGGGGCACAGTAACCCAGCCCCGGCGGTTTAGAAAGCCTGCCCGTACACGGCCTCAGTCTGTCCCCTCCCAAAACTGCAATAAAGCCAAGGCCCAGACTGCAAATCAGCAGCTTTTCCTCTCATCTCGTCATCTCCACGCGCGGCATCTGAAATCCATGGCCCCCGCCGCCGCCGAGCAGGAGCTGCTCCTCCACCTGAAGCTCGCCTTCCTCGCCCGGGAGCCCCCCGCCTGCGTCCTCTCCCTCGCCAGGTACGCGCGCCCCCCACGCGCTCGAATTCGTATGCTGCTCTGCATCGATCGATCGAGTCCCCAATCTCAGGCAAGCCTATGCGGTTGGTTGCCTTCAGAAAAATGTTGCCGATACAGAGATTTGGTTTGGATTTAGTAGTGGAGGAGGCTGTGTTTGCGTCAGTAGTGTGATGAGACTTGGCTAGTGATTGAGCTCCAATGAGCAGAGAGATCTTTAGACCCAGGAAAGTTCAGAGAACTTGTCAGTTTCCACCTTATATGAATGTGTCAGGAAATTTCATACAAAGGTTTTTCTTAAAAAAAATAATAATCTTCCTCTTCTCAGTTGTATGAATGTGATTGTAACTTGACAAGGCAAAGCGCTATTTTGTTTTCTCTTCTTTTTTTTGATAAGTTTATGGTGGTGTTTATTTAAATTTGTGTGTATTTGATTGTGCAGAAAAGCTGGGGGAGGTTCTGTCACGCCACACGTTCAAAATTTTATTTTGGAGAGTTGTACTGGCAATAATGTAAATGTCTTTTGTTATCTCACGCAAAACTATCAACAGAAAAAAAAACGACCATGATGTGTGCGTTGTAGAAAGATGCATAATACAAAAGAGTCACAATTTGGTTTACTTGACATTTTTATAATTTTCTGGTTGTTGCACAATATTTTCCTGTAACTCCTAATCTAAAATGTTGAGTTTTCATTACAGGCAGGGGGAGATCAAAACTGTAGTTATGTTACAACTATTCTTAAAAGGATTATAGCAGAAGCTGAGTTATCGTCAGATATTGTGATTGATGGACTTTATGAGGAATTTGGCCAGTTCATGTCGTCAAAATCAGTACGTCTTTTAAACATCGTAATATAGCCAAGTAGTAGTTAATAACTGTTGAAATGCTGTACTAAAAGTAACTTATTTTATAACATGTGCAGAATAATTCATCCTTAAATAGGACTGAGAAGATCTATAAAGAAATATCTTTTATTTCTCCTACAAGTGAGTTTTTAATTTTGAATTCTTCCAAATTATAATAGTTTGTAACATGCACCTTTTATGTAGATGACAATAAACGAGTAAGCTTGGTTGCTCGATTATCATGTTCTATCAATATGCTCGAAGGTGATACAGGGTATGATGGCATTGAATATATAATCTACTATTATCTATATATTAAGCTACTTGCATAAATTCTTAATTCATGTCAGTGCATACTTTTCTTTTACAGGTGCTCTCTTTGGCCATCAGGTTTATTCCTATCTGAGTTTATTCTTTCATACCCAAAAATTTTCTCTAGGAAGTGTTGCTTTGAGGTAAATACCGATTATTTTTTGTGTTTTAGTTTAGATACATGGAAAATGTTATCTTTATCTAGCATATATATATTTATAGGAATATGTTCAGCTCAACTACTCTATCTTCTGCTGTAAAATATTATTACTGTAACCAGGGACAGATCCAAAGTGAGCCAACCTGATCATCCCCCAGCAAATACTGGTTATATCTTGCTTAGGCATGCGTTTTGCAACACAAATATATAGAAGTCCATTGTACATTTCTCTAATCTACTACTACTTAAAAAGTATAAGATGTTTCCTTCGTCCGTTAATAAATAAAAGCGATAAAAAAGTTCGATTGTAACGAAAAAAGTCCAGCGCGGAAAAAAAAAGGCGTGGCAAAAAAAAAACCTGACCGATTCTTATCTGTACTAAAAAAGCGGACAAAAAAGAAGCTCGGCACGGCAAAATTTTCGTCCGTTTCTTTTTTTTTTCCCCTTTTTCGGTTTTATTTTCTTTTTGCCATTTTTTCACCATTTTTCGCGGTTTTTTCGTCCATTTTCCTTTTATTTTCTTTGCGTTGTTTTTCTCTTCTTTTTTTTTCTTTCACCATTTTTCCGGTTTCAACGAAATCCAACGCGCTATTTTTGGCGGTTTTTTTTTTTCGGCCTGAATCCTAGCGCCGCCGCCATGGCGATTTGCCTCTCCATGCGTTTCCTCATCCAATTGATTGCAAAAACCGATTCCCCACTACTCTCTCATCATTTTCCCCTTAATTTCCCATTAGTTCGTCATTTTTTATTCCGAGTTTTGCGGATTGCTTCGATTTTGATAAAAATTCGAAAAATGAGATCGAGTGGATCAAAATTTCTCAACAATTTTGGAGATCGAGAAAGATTCGGCCGCATTTGACGGAGAGGATCGACTCCGTCATCGTACGGGCACGGTACTATGCGAGCTCGACCAAATTACCGGATTTGGTGGGAGGATCGGCTCCGTCATGGTACGGGCACGAAACTGTTCGACATGGGCCTACAGCTCCACTTGTGGGCTGAGCCAAAGAGAGGTAGGCCAGGCAAAGGACTGTTCAAGCTAGGTCTACAGCTCCACTTGTGGGCTGAGCCGAAGAGAGATAGGTCGAGCAGATAGAGGCAACGGACTGCTCTAGGACTAGAGCTGAAAAGGAAGGAAAGAATGAACGTTCGGTCCAAAAAACAAGAAAGCATTTGGTTCAAAATCAAGGGAGTATAATGTATAGTATAAAAAACGTTTTTACCCGTTGCAACGCACGGGCATTTTTTCTAGTGATTATACAATGTGTAAAATTGAGCTTGAACTCTGTCGCTAGCTCTCTGCAAAGCCCTTCTACTATATGTGTCGCTTTACCTTGATGTTTTTCTTGAGCAAATAGATATGCAGTTACTGTTGCTATGACTTTAGTATGATCATCTGTCTCATCAGCATCATACTTTTTCCTTGCCTGTTATATCAACAGAAAATCTCATGACCGAAACTTTTAAAAGTTATATGTGAGTGTGTCTTACCCTTCTAAATGTTTCCATGATAAACAGCTAGGTTCTGGTGTTGGTTTGGTTGGTGTATGTCTGAACTATGTCAGCGCCTCCAAGGTATGAAAGTTTATAATGCCACTCTCCATTCAAGTAAATGGATATCTGTGAAAAAGTAAGCCTTGTATAGTTTGTCAAGACGACTTAACTGAGAAATGAAAATGCAGACATATAGTCAACTCTTTAAGTTTGACTGACTGTAGCGACTAGTGATGGTTATGCTATGAGCTATATTTACTCCTAACTAAGCTCATAAACTTCTTCAAAGGTTAGAGATTAGTTCAACAGGAAAGACAGGTGACACAGTGTTTATACGATGATGCAGGTTATTCTTACTGATGGTGATGCATCTACACTAGAAAACATGAAAGGCAACATGGAAATGAATAACTTATGCGTTGAGCAGGAAGGTTCTCAACTTCCGGAAGAGAACAAGAATAAGGTATGCTATCTTCTTATATAAAGAATATACTTTCAAGATTATACATTGTGTATATTTTTCAGTATGATTTCATTTGAGAAAAAATAGTTGTGTGCTTTCCAGTAAATGTTGTAGCTTAATTAGTCTCTCTTGTAGTCTTGTACTCTTGTTGCACTTTAACCACCAGACACCACCTTGAATCAGATACCTGTCCTTTTGAGGTTAGATCAAATGCACTACTGGATAAAATATGATTGTACTATATTCTGGCATGCAGGTACAATGCAAATATCTTTCATGGGAAGAAACATCTGAAAGCGATCTATGGGACTGCAGGCCAGACTTAGTGTGAGTACAGTATTTCCTTGGGCAATAATTTTTTGTATTATTGTAGCAGTTTACACTTAGTTTTTCCATTACCATTATCCATCTGACACTGGACATGTGACTGTGGGAGCCATGAAACACTTGTTTGAATCAATTATCAATTTATCGAGCTATTGCGACTTGGAAAATAGAGAGTAAAACCTTTTGAGCATAGTGTCGTTGAGTTCATGCCCATTAAACTGAACTGATCTGGTTGAACAAATACAAATAGCCTTTGCAAGCTGATGACAGGATACACCCCTGCTGACACATGATCCAGATTACATCAGTCCCTTCATATGTTTCTTTTTCGTTTCGATAAACACTAATTTGATATCTTTTGACAGCCTTGGTGCAGATATAATATATGATCCGGTCTGTGTGCCGCACCTTATTAGAGTGCTTTCTATGCTATTGAGAAGGGGGAATAATCGAGGAACTAATAATGTCGCAAACAAAGAAGAAACCAGCAACGAATTCAGTAGCGCTGCGACAGAAGTTCCTGTCGCCTACATAGCCACAGTTATTCGGAATGCCGAGACATTCAACTGTTTTGACAAAGCAGCTGCGGATGCCAAGTTGTCTGTTGTCAACATTACCAACAGTGAAGCTCCTTTGAGTCTTCTTCCTTATATGCTCTCATATGATAGATCAAGTGTACAGCTACTTAAAATTACATTATTATCCTAAGACACTGATTGGAACTCCAGCAGATCATTTTTTTTATAGTAGTTGACTGATCATAAATTCGTTTTTGAAGTAATCAGTTGACTATGATCATAAATTCGAAATGGTATCAATGACAATTATCAACGTCGGATGTACTCATTGCTAGTTCCATGTGATTGGTGAAGAAAGACTATAGCAACCATGTTGCATGGGCACCCTCCTTCCCAAAAAAAATTTTTAAAAAAAAAACTCTATCCAGATTCATAGCTAGAAGCTTTTTTTTTTTAAGAAGAGAGCAGGCTTTAACCATTTCAAATTACGAGCATTCTGCAAATCAGGGTGTTTCTAACATATCAGAAAATTTAGCGCATGAATCTCTTAAAATTACACCAGGACTGACATTTCAATCAAACATCGATAGATCAGGAACAAACGAGGATAAGTAGCTAAAATATGGAACCTGTCTGCTGGATAGATAAATCATTGGGCATTGGATTGTTCATCTACAGATAAGAAAAAAACCCATCTTTCATATACACCAAGCTGCCAGCAAAATTCTGTACAGTTCACAACGGTTTCTCATTTTCTACAAAATTACCGGGGATCATTTGCTCAATTGGCACTTAATCCTACAGAAGCACTAGTGCTGTACTCCTGAACCAAAATGGTGGATTATATATTACAGGTGGGTCGGGGAAAAGGTAAATTAGTATGTAACCACTTACGCAAACTTAAAAGCAGTGATTGCCAATATAGTGATAGCTCTGAAGAGAATGTCGTTCATGCTCTTTTGTATTCTGACTGCAACCTCTTCGTCCTTCAAGTTCATGTCACCTGGGCTTCTAAATATGCTAGTAATTGTGTCTCGCAATCCGTTTACTGCCCAGGAGAGCCAAAAGAGCCCAAGTCCAACACCAGTGTTCACCAGCCGCGTAGCAGCAATAGGACTCTTCATACCGGTAGCCATCTTGCACACAACTGAGAGAAGAACAGCCAAGCCAGTTCCAGCGATGCCAATAGAGCATTTTGTCAGCAGTTCACTGATCTCAGGACCAGCTTTTTTCAGTGAATGAATTGTTGAGCTGCTATTGTCCTTGTCCAGGAGCATAGATAAAAATGCTTCACTAGCATGGAAATAGTTCTTCGGGTACAGGTCACGTTCTTTAATATTTTTACTCTTCTGCTTCTTCCTTGATGAAGATTTTGACTTCCCATTTGCAGTGCTGAGTATTTAAAAAAAATCACATTAATATGTAAAAATAACCTTGGATGCAGTTTTAGAAACAGGTAAAAAGAGCAATATCATCGTAGTTTAGTCCAGTAATTCCCACATGTCTGTTCTATGTGTCTGATCTTTTATTTTGTTCAAACAAAAAAGCCTGCCACTACTTGTGTCTAGTCTATGCTGCAAGTGATTGTGTATCTTTTCGAAGTAACTACAAAGTCTACACTAGCAGTTTGAAGAATAAGAATTGCACTACTTCAACCCAATCCATTGAGTATTTAACCTTTATCATGACTATGGCAGGAAAACAGTATAGAAGTTATGCTAATGGTTGGTGTTCAGAAAATACACAAGTGACTGCAATGTACCTTTTTGAAGCATCAACTGCTGTGCTTGCTAATTTTGAATTGGATGCATGGCTGCTTGCTCGGGATCGCCTTTTCCTGTTTATCAAAAAAGACATTTATAAGACAATTAGACAAAAGCCAAAAAAAAGAGGCATCAATAATGAGGATGGGGTCACTAAGACAAGAAAAAAAACACATGATTCAACATTGATTACAGAGGCAATGCAATGCCCCTTTTAACAGATCATTGTGAAGCACAAGGAAACATGTCGTCTAGAACAGCAATAGTGTTAAGAAATAATTTTAACATCTTTCTTCTGTATTTCTACAGGGAAAGCGTCTTGTGCGTGAAGTGATGCAGCAGTCTTTAGAATTCTGTTGGGAGTATTGATCCAGACATGGAATTATTCATTCCAACCGCGAACAAATATGCTATGCACTATTCATGGCCAGTTGAAACGGTGTCAACATGTCCAGCAGACCAAGGAAGATCTTAATGCGACATCTTTGCTAATACAGCTAAAAGATGACCATAGGTGCCTAACACAGCTTTTATCTAATGGAAAACAGCCTGAGTGGCAAAATTAGAATCATTGGTCTACCTTACAGTGCTCAAGAGAACACGGTTACCACGGAGTTTGCATATCACTCAAGTATTAAACCTCAATGAACAAATGAATAAGATGAATGAGAAGGTCTACAAGGAGCATGATGCTTCACAGTATTACCTTTCAAAATATGGAACTAGATATGCTGTCTTGCAACTGCTTATTTCTCGTTTAGACATATTGAATGCCAAGACAATCGAAAGTAAATATCTCATATCATCTCCATTTCCATTGAAGAGGATTCTCCTGTTTTGATCTATGGTAAGGGCAGAACCATGGGACTGGAAAAACTCCACAAGAGGATCAGGGATGACAAGTTGATTTTCTGGTAGATACTGCTGGGGCTCATCCAATTCAAACTCATAGATAGATAACTTATCGTCAGGGATATATGGTTGACTGGCCATGCTGATTGGAAGAGCTGATAACTTATCATCAGGGATGTATGGTTGAGTACCCAAGTTGATTGGCAGAGTTTGATGCCCCGTAAGTTCAGTCAGTAAAGATACATCAAGTTCTTTCACATCGGACCCTGACCTTAGAAATTTCAGGATTTTCTCCTGCCTTGAGCATTGCTCGGCAATCCCAAGGCTAAGTTGAACTGAGTCAGGGTGAGAGTCTGCTGCACAGATACATCGAGGTTAGAATCAGCATAAAATGCAAAACTGAAAATGAATTCTAATCCACACTTGTAAAACTGAAAATTTGACAGATTAAATCATGAATCGAACGGGACAAACCACTTAGTGAGAGTAGGAAATTTTAATCTTGACCTGAATTATGTGTAACATACCATGAAAAACCATCCTACTAGAAAAGACCATTGCAAAGCTCACTACACAATCTTGTACTATGTGCAAGCACACAGAAGAAAGCAACCGATGTGTAAAGCAATGGCTTCAGGTCTCATTTGTAAACCACAAGCCAAGGCGCGCGCATGAACAAGCAAAGAATTTTGTTTCTACTCCTTTCTGCAAAGCAAATTACTGTCTCTAACTTTAGGGGAAAAAAAGCATGCCTAATCTCACAATTCGGATCCATAGCTGCGACTGGCAAATTCCAAATTCAATTGAACAACAAAATCTCTAGCAAATTAGCCAACGGTGTGCTTGTGCATGCACTTAACGAAGGAAGAAGAGGAATCGAAGAGGCAACACGAACCTTGGACGTCGATGAGCGCGGCCATGTCGGGCACAGCGAAGGCCTGGAAGGCGGCGGGAGCGCCGGCATGCGCGTGGCCGGGCACCATCACCTGCCCCTGGAAGGCGGCGGCGGCGGCGGCGGCGGCGGCCTCGATGTGGACGGCAGCGTCCTGCGGCTGCAGCGGCGGCCTCTTCCCCTGGAGCGGCATCGGCAAGTGCACGCCATGGAGCTCCTACAAAACCAAGAATTCCCCCAATCATCAATCAGCCCCAACCGGGGTAGCAGAGAGCAAGAAAAGCGGCGCACCTTTGATGGCGCGAGGACGACGGGGGAGGCGGAGGAGGCGGCGGCGAGGAGGGAGGAGAGGTCGCCCACCATCCCAGCCCACAGCCCACGCCCGCCCGGTCTTTGTGATCTCACGGGGAGCTGTGGGAGATTAAATCCGCGGATTCGCCGGTGGAACGGGTGGTCGCGGCGGCGGGCGGGGCGGCGTGGAGCCACCGGAGCGTGGGGAAAAAGGGGTGAATTTTTTTGGGGGGCGCCGCGACGGCGAGGGTGAAGGTGAGTTTTTTTTGGTTTTCGTGTGGTTGGGGAGGAAGATTCGCGAAGCGGTGGAGGGCGTCGTGAGGATGGATGTGTGTGGTGGTGGGGTTGGTGGTCGCGGGAAGCCTTTGATATTTTCGGTTGCCAACTTGGCTGCTTGCTTGGCACTGCCACCTCGACCATCTCCCTCAACTTCCCAACCCATCTAGCTCGTTTTCCACGTGCACGTTTTTCAAACTGCTAAACGTTATGTTTTTTATAAAAAGTTTCTATACAAAAGTTACTTAAAAAATCAAATTAATCCATTTTTGAAAAAAAAATAGCTAATACTTAATTGATCATGCAATAATGGGTGCTCCGTTTTACGTGCCCCCTCCTCCCGAACGCAGCACAAGGCCAGTTCGTGTGCCAAAATTTTTTTAAATATACAGATACACATTTAAAGTATTAAACATAGACTAATAACAAAACAAATTACAGATTCCACCTATAAATTGCGAGGCGAATTTATTAAGCCTAATTAATCCGTCATTAGCAAATGTTTATTGTAGCATCACATTGTCAAATCATGGCGTAATTAGGATCAAAAGATCCGTCTCTCAATTTACATGCAAACTATGCAATTAGTTTCTTTCGTCCACATTTTAATGCTCTATACATGTGTTTAAACATTTGGTGTGACGGAATTTTTGGAAGTTTAAAGGAGCTAAACACTGCCCAAAGTAGTAACAACAATAATAATATGTTGTTAAATGTGTAAATATATAGGAGTATATAGTTAGCGATTTAAAAGTCAATGCTTAGAAAAAAACTTCAATGAAAAACTTTGAAATCTTGACCTTAGCTGATTTTAGATTTGGTAAACAATGGGAAGCATTGATGAAAATACGTGTCACGTGATTTTTCCCTGGTTTTTTTCTATTTGATTTTGTAGGAGGAGGATAAGTATTGAAAACATTTGGCTGTGGTTAGTTGTCACTTCCATCCAAGAGAAGCTTTTTTCCTTATCATCTGAGTTACTGGGTATGATAAAATCATCGGTTTTTCTCTTATTCCAGACCATTGCTCGCGTTTGTTGAAGTTAACAATGGTGTCCCGTTGCGAAGATTCGTGAGGTAATTTTGAAAAGAAGCAAGAGGAAATCATTTAGTTTCTTGAGTTACAATACAAGTGGAAGTTCAAGCAATGCAGCGGCTATCAACATGGCAAGCTCACTAAGAATCAACAAAATCATCTTAAAGAGCGATTGCCTAATACTGGAGAAGGACTATGATAAGCAACCATCGTAATTCTATATTTGATGGAGTTATTTTTAAAGATCATTCAAGTTTTATGATTATCCTAGAGATTTTAACATTGAAAATATTGAAGGTTGGTTTCAATGTTTCTAAAGTACTCCTCCAAAGCTAATCTTTAGAAACATTGAAACATTGAAACCAACATTGCATGGTTTACCCAAGGTAATCAGTATCGAGATGCTAGGTAGGATCGTTTTCTGATTTGTAGTATCATAGTATTGAAATCTACCGTAGGATCGGGATGCTATCAGATTTGGAAAGTACATTATTTTTATATGTCTACTATTATAAAAACTGAAGATGTTTTTGCCGGTACTTTGGTACGTCATCCATGTTTGAGTCGGTTTTTAAATTCACTCGCTTTTGGAAATCCATATCCGTGTTTGAGTTAGATTTTAAGGACGTTCGCTTTTGGAATATAGAAAGAGAGTCGTATAAGAAATCTCTTTAAAAAAACTCGCATGCTAACTTGAGACGATCATACTCCTAATTGCCGCTCATGATTTTGTAAAAATAAACAAATCCAAGCAAATTCTCACGGTGAATTTTAACTTAACTAAACCGTATAATAATAATTAAAAGAACATTCACCCTTTGTAACACACGGGCATTTTTTTCTAGTAAAATGTATAAATTAAAGCATGTAATATTGATTTTGAAAAAAAAATTGGTTTTTATGTAAACTTGAGCATATTTATTCACATTATTTTCAATCCACCTTATTTTAAATAATATTTGGTAGAATCGTAGTACCAAGATACTACTTCAGATTTTATAGGATCATGTGAAAAATGAATAGTAAGATCGAGATATTATGAAAATTAGGATATCATAGGTGGGATCAGTATCATTTTGGCTTCATAGTATTGTAAGATACTAAAATATGGATCAGGATAATGACAACCTGGGTTTACCTTGTCTAACTTTCTAGCCATCCAAAGTTTCCAAAGTTTCAAACTCTCTATCCTGACAACATAATCACATACTCTCTTAGCGCTACTATTGTTCTAGTTTAAACTTTAAATGTTTTATAAAGAAATTATAAAAACTTAAAAAAGATGTTATATTATTGAAGTACACCCTCCGTTCCAAAGCGTTCCAAAGAGAGTATATATGTGCTAGGATTTGTTTTTTTTTTCAGTTAAATGGAGTATGTTGCGTGGTAAATATAACCATACAAATTGCACTCACCATATAATATGATCATTAAAGTGAGATATTTTAGACTTACAGTTAATATGGGCAGTTATTCGAGTACGGAGGTAACTAGTACATAGGTTAATGGAATCTCTATGTTTTAGTAAAAAAAAAAAAATCTTGCATCCTCATCTTTCCGCTTATACTTATACTTATAAGCCAAGATTTAAATTTTCAATTTTAAATTTGGAGTTGATTTTAGTTTTTTTTCATCGTAATTTATTTTTAGCCAATGCCTTTAGATCAATAACAACACATATATAAAAAAATTATTTATAAACTATTTTTTATTTGTAAATATGTCGTTTGGATGGAGCCATTGATGGGTTCTTGGTATTCATGCTCTGGTCATGTTTGGAGCTCAGCCAGCCGGTCAGCTACATCAGGCTTTGAGGAAGTCCAGTATCAAATACGCTTTCGCTGCAGAGAGGCGTACTCTGCAAATGGACCAAGGCCCAAACACGTCCATCTCCTTGGCTCGGCCCACCACCCCCCCACCACCACGCCGTCGCGCTCCGCTTCCTCCCCTCCCGCCGGCGACCTCGCCGCCGACGCCGCCGCCACCGCCGCGTCGACCTGACCGACCGACACAAACGGCGTAGCCGCCCCTTGCTGGCCGGCGAGGCCACCATCCGGGAGAGTGCCAGTTACTGGTTTAGCGAAAGCAGATGTCCTCCTGGGAAGACGACGACTCGGCCGCGGCCGCCGCGGCGGCGGCGGCGGCGAGCACTGACGTGGAGCTTCTCAAGCGAGCGTGGCGCAACGAGAAGGCGTCTCCGGAGATCCTTCGCTTCGACTCTCCCCTCGTCTCCCGCGTCCGCGAGCAGATCCAGCTCCTCGTCGGTTTCCCTCTCCTCCCCTTCCCTTCGATTCTTGATTCGTGCCCAATTCGTCGTGTTCTAGCTCAAATTGTTCCGGAATTCTTATCGACTGTCATGTGATGTGATTTTGGTCAGGAGGAGACGCTGGATGACTTCGGCGAGAGCGGCGTCGACGACCTGGTGGTGTCGCTCTACCAGATGGATCTCGATCGCACGCTCTTCCTCCTCCGATCCTACCTCCGCCTCCGCCTACAAAAGGTTAAATTCAATTTTCCATTCTCTGTAACTCCACCCGCATTGGATCGATCACTGAACTGAACTGGTGGCATTGGCATTGCCTGTTACTTTGACGGATGGATGTAGATTGAGAAGTACATGATGCACATCTCCAAGTCTGAAGATCTCTTGAGCCGGCTGTCGCAGCAGGAGCAGCGATTTGCGAAGAGGTATTTTTCAGGCGACTAGACCGTCTACTCGTTGTGATTACGCTGGTTAGTTGATTGACTGGATTCAGGTGGTTTTGATGATCATTTGTTGGGTTTGATTTGTTGCAAGTTGTACGGAGATGATGGAGAAGCATCTCGAGCAGTCAGTGCTGTCGAAGCTTCCATACGGGTATGACTCCGTCACGAGGCAATCATTGTCGAGCACGGAGGATGACATGGGTATTCCTTTTGATCCTATAATTAGTGCGTTTATTTGGGATGCAATACTATTTTGGTGGTTGTAGTTTTGAGCGATACATAATCTGCTTAATGCAAATGATGAGTACAAAATTCACCATTTCAAAGCAGAAAACACGACATTTCTCATGCTATCTGATCAATCTCTGCCAAATAGATGTTGGTTGGAGTTTTGGTCACTATTTGGCAGAGATTTGATCAGATAGCATGATCAAATTTGGAGTATGATCAAATTTTAAGTATCAAATTTGGTGCACCCAAAATTTGAGTTCATATCATACTCATAAATAACATTATTTAACCACAGGATGCAATAAAGACCTCTTTGTATACTCATTCATCTTGTAGTCTCGGATATGCTCAATTTAAACAGTTCTAGAACTGAATCAGCTTCGCATATATCAATCCTTTTATTATAATTTTTAGGGAGTACTAATGACTGCTAATTTTTACTAACAAAGTGGTATATTCTTTGATACAGTTAACTGACGAGAAAATGGTGTCTTACTGGTTTGCCCTGAAAATATTTAAGTCCTCCTAGAGTTAGTACTATTTATCCGCATGCATAGATGAATAGAAAGTAAAATGCTGTTATAGTTAGTTCTTTGAAACGGAAATGCATGACACAACAGTATGCAGGAATGTCAACCATACACAGTTTCAGGGAGTACAGAGTGAGAAATGTCAACCGTACACAGCGCGATAATGTTCCTTGTCTAACATAATCACCAGTTTTTACTGATCATCAGTTGTGCCAAAGATCCATGCAGATATATTTTACCTTGTATAGTGGTTGCAATCTTCAATCCACCAAAGAGCCGTGTTGCATACAGTTAGGAATTAATCAGTGTGTAGTAACTAACAATCCGGTGCATAACTTTTTTTAATGAAATAGTGTGATCAGGATGGTCCAACTGGTTAATATATGGTATGTATCTTGGAGCTGAAATACATTCCATGTGCTTTTTACTAGAACAGGAACCTGAGCTGCACTTTTAGTTAAAAGAGTAAAGAAAGTTCCAGCAAAAGGTTCTTTTCTATTTTAAGAAGATTTGGGAATTATTTATAGACTGTTTATTTACATGCCTTTTATTGCTCAAAATTCCTTCCTATTTCTGAAGATACGCTGATGTGGGACATATGTATTTTTGAGTGATGTAATACTGTAATTGACCTCTAGAAACTATATGATTCGATTTTTTTTTTTTTGCCTTGTTCAGTTCCAGAGCCTCAGCTTGACACCTTTGTCTTCTGCAAAACCAAGAGTGACGTAGGAGCATTCCAGCTAGATGATATGTAAGTGCCGAAGTTCTCTTGTTTTTTGCTGTTGCGCCTTTTCAAGCTCTACTTAACACTGTGGTGCTCTAATTTCACGTAGAGGGGAGGAGGTTGTGGACTTAGTTGCTGATGATTTGTATGTCCTCCGGTACAAGTCCATCAAGGGCCTTGTTGAGAGTGGGCAAATCGACCTTATTTGATGCGAATCACAAGGTAAATGCTAGCAAGTGACCACTGAAGATGCAAACTCTGTGACAGACGTATCAGAAACAAGTCTTCTTTGGTTTTGTCGTGATCTCTAAGTGGGTCAACTATGGAGGTGAGGGTGACCCGATGTGCTGATTCCTGTGAAAGAGGAAATTATGTGGCATCCTATTATATGTAGTCAACAGTAATCAGTTAGGAGAATGAACCATCGGTACATGTTCTAAAATTGTTAATTTTCTAGATTGTCATCATTTTAGTTGTCTTGTTAACCCAGGGTCCTTCAAGAACCAAGATTATTAACGTCCTCGGCAAGAGAAATCTAGTTCACTGGTGATCGTTATAAATTGGACGACTCTTTTGCCTTAGTTGGCAGCACATGGCTGGCAATGGCATCTGTAGCCATTTTTATAATTAGTGAGCAATCAGGATCATATGCAATCCCACTCAACTTTGTCCAAGTCTCTTAAAAGTGGAGTGTTTGCTTTGATGAAAGAGTATCTTCAAAGTACCATTTCTACAAAAAAAAGTGATATTATTTGCTCCACATGTTTCTTAGTGCTGAAGTGGGCAAAATTAGTTGATGATGTTTCATGGATCACTGCTTTGGAAAATATTGCCTTGTGAACCTGAGATGGCTGACACTGTCCACTGCTAATTGTTGCATCTGATTACCAGTTTTGTCATGTTAACCTCAGACATCAGATTTGCACAGAATTTGGTGACCTGTTTATAATTGTACACAACAGTTTGTCTTTTGGACATCCAACTGAATCAAGCAATCAACTGAAACCAAGAGGAAAAAGGGTGGTTACTCAACCTTTTGCTGTTTCTTACCTGGCAAAACACTCTTTACTTGGAACTTGGAAGGTTGATATTTCCTTGTCTTGTTTCTAAAGTTGATAATGGAGTATGCAACTGTGCATGGGCCAACAAACATTAATTTGGTCTGATACTCTCATCCGTTCTTAAAAGGATGTTTGTTTAGAACGTGTACGGTCAAATCTGGAAATCTCATCTCATCAATATACGTGAGATACTATCTCTCTCTTTTTAATATAGGGTACTGTTAACTTTTGATATATAATGTTTAATCATACATCTTATTTAAAATTTAGTGTAAAATATAGAAAATATAAGTCACGTTTAATTTTTTTTTGAACGAAACGTTTAAAATTCTCTAATAATGAAACAAGTTATAGCAAAATAAATGACACCCATAATATTGTTAAAAAACAAAACTGACGGATTATATGACGTTATTAGTAGCCTGTTCATTTTGATGCCAAAAAAACCATATCAAACTTTGCCAATGACAAAATTTTAGCATAGTTGCCAAAATTTTAGTAAGGATTTCTTATATAGTTACAAAAATTTGGTAGCAAACTAAATGTACCCACTTTTTTTTTGCAACTTTATAAAAATTTGGTAAGATTGAAAATGGCATCAAAGTGAACAGGTCCTAGGTTTTCCACGAACAATATTATCGTGTAATTATTCTTTAATGGTCTTTACATGGATACATGTTTAGAAAAAAAAAACAATGATCAAGCATGGAATTACTACTTGCCTGATCACATAAACAAAAAGAGGGCATTGCTTAATACTCGTTAAAATAGATAAAGATATTTCCTTGCATAACTAGTCCAGCACTCCAGCTTAGCTGTCTCTATGTAAATACTAGTAAATTCACTTGAATTCTTGCCAGGAACTATAGGGGCTACACAAATGTTCATTCAATTTGCGGTCCGTTGCCTACATTCTCAGTACACAGGAACGGGAAATAATTGAAGAGCAGATGCTTTCTATAGCTATATGCTGCACAAACGCTGTCACACCTCAGCAATGATAGAAATTTATATCTTTTCAGGAAAGGTTGAAATTCATATTGCTTCATCTCTTCCATTTTTCCTTAAACAGGAAGCCTGGACATGGTCCTTTCTCATTATTCCTACGCGTATTTTCTCTAGTAGATAAAGACATCCCGTTTTGGACTTTTTGTTATGAATAAATTATTTTTTGCCTCGGCGTAAAAATATATTAAGCCAAATTGCTCTCTCTGTCACATATTATAAGTAATTATAAGTTTTCTAAGGGTCTGTTCACTTTGATACCATTTTCAACCATACCATTTTTTGGCAAAGTTGCCAAAATTGCAAAAAAAAATACATTTAGTTTGTTGCCAAATTTGATCAATACATAAGAAATCTTACCAAAATTTTAGCAATATTGCCAAAACTTGGTAATGTTTATTTTGGCTACAATATGAACATGCCCTAAGTCACAACATTTATAGAAAAACAACACCAAATTAGTTTCTCATAAAATTAAATTTAAGTTCTACACTTAAATTAGTTTGCTTAAGAAACCGGAAAAATATGTCAAGCAAACCGCATATATAAGGATAGATATAAAAATAAACGGCTATGATTTGTCTACGTTACAAACATAAACCTTTTCTTCTCGTAGTAAAACTCATAGTTAAATCTTAGCGTAAAAATTTTACTTTTAATGATATAGACAAAGACGTTCATTTTTATTCAACGGTTGTTTTTAGATTTTTCAATATATATATATATAATAATTATATCACATATTTCTTGTTTTAGAAAAACAAAGTAGAGTACCAATTCTTTTTATATTTTTTAATATAATAGAAAAAAGAAGAGTAAATAATCAAAAGAAACACAAGATGTGGACAGAACGTCAGAAACCAGATGGCTCCATGTGCTCCAATCCCTTATTCTAGTGGGAGCTCTCTCACCTCCAGACCAAACAACACCAAGAGAAAAATTTTTTTTCCAAGAAACGAAAGCGAAATCAACCTGCAATTACCAGCATAAATCAATCAATCGGAAAAGCAGAGGCCACAACGATCTCTCTCTCCAGTCTCGACTCCCCAGCTACCACCTCCTCTCCTCTCCTCTCTCCTCCATGAGCTTTGCCTAGATCACAGCTGGATTTCTTGGCCGCATCCTCCTCTTCTTCCAGGTCTCTTCCAGCTAGCTAGCTTGTTCTTCCCTTCCCTTTCTTTTTGCCTTGTGCGCGTGAGGATCAGTGAGCTGTGCGGCTCTCTTTTCTTGTTCTTGCTGGACTGCTGCTGCCTTAAAAGATCCTGCCTTTCTTGCTCACTTTCCCCGGAGGAGAGAGAGAGGAGATCCACATCTCTGATGGTTCTTGGGATCTCCTAGGAGTTGTTTCTACCTGTGCTGCTGCTGCTGATTTCTTCTTCGATTTGCTAGCGGCTGTGTGGTCGGAGCTCGTCTTCTTGGTTCGAGATCTCGGTGAGTTGAAGCTGTGTGTTTTATTTTTGGCTGATCCATCTTGTTCTTGCTGTGGCTGTTTATTTTTAGTTGGATCCATTCAATTTGGAGTTGATGTGCTTTTTTTTTTTGGGTTTTCAAATTAAGGGGGTCAGAAAAATCGGTATTGTTGTTTTACAGATTCGTGAGCGCGAGTGCTTTTTCCAACAAATTTTTTTTAGTGTTTTTGAGTTTATTGGTTTGAGTATTTTTGAGTATATTGGCAGTTCTCTTGTCTCTTCGAGGAATGAAGTTTGCTGCGAATGGGATAATGTTCATTGACTATGTGCTGTGAACTTTCCTTGGCGACTGTTAATTGACCTCAAGTTATTGTCTTGTATGTTCATATTTTTATCTGATTTATGCAGTACATAAATTTGCATCTTGTTATCCTGGACTTGGAGATATGCGTACGTATGGCCCCCATCCATACACATCGTTGAATCATGCGGTTCTGACCCCTAAGCAGTTTTTGAAATAAAAAAGAATATCACTTGATGTTATTTATCCCCATAAAAAAAGTAACGCTTGCTGTTTTGCATCATACATGATTGACATGGTATGTTGTTTCCGATGAAACCGCTTTCATACAGTATGATTTAGCTAATGCCTTTAGGATGGTTGACC
Organism: Oryza sativa Japonica Group; assembly: GCF_034140825.1. Lineage (NCBI taxonomy): Eukaryota > Viridiplantae > Streptophyta > Magnoliopsida > Poales > Poaceae > Oryza > Oryza sativa. The sequence goes on from NC_089039.1 coordinate 2,527,129, forward strand.
TAATTGAACAAAGGATTTTTTTTCTCATACTAAAAAAATTCTTTTGTCATACTAAAAGAACTAGTCTGATTCTGATCCATTTTGTCTTTTTATGATTCAGACACCTTCTGAGATGGATTTTTTCACCGAGTACGGTGAGGGAAACAGGTACAAGATAGAAGAGGTTATAGGAAAAGGGAGTTATGGTGTGGTTTGCTCTGCTTTGGACACTCACACCGGTGATAAAGTTGCTATCAAGAAAATCAATGACATCTTTGAGCATGTGTCCGATGCAACACGGATACTTCGCGAGATCAAGTTGCTTAGACTCCTGCGACATCCGGATATCGTGGAAATTAAGCATATTCTACTTCCTCCATCAAGGAGAGAATTCAAGGATATCTACGTTGTTTTTGAACTCATGGAGTCTGATTTGCACCAAGTTATAAAGGCCAACGATGACTTGACTCCTGAACACTACCAGTTTTTCTTGTATCAGTTGCTCCGAGGACTGAAATATATACACACAGGTAATTGATTTATTTTCACATGAAAGATGGTTCTTTTGCATTTCTTTCAGTAGCCTGCTGTGAAGAATGTTCTATTTAAATAAATAAATTTGCTAAGGACAATTGCCACCATGTTATAACTGTTGCCAGATAACAACCAAACTATTTTTCTACTAGCAGATTATTCTGGGATTGTTCCTTCAGCATTTGTGCTTTTTTGGGAACCTACAGTTTATCTGCACAAACTATATAATGAAAACAATCTTATGGAACTGTGGTTGCTTTAGTACAAATAAACCAGCAGTACCCCAAAATTCTCCTGAAATGTGGATCATTCTTGTGGGATGACTAGATGCCCCCTGGCGCCCTTTGATGTAGAGTTTATAAAATCTGAAGTGTTAGCAAGCTTCCATAGCGGGCATCAACAGAATCTTGTTGTCTTCCTTTGCTTCCCAAGTTGTGGATACACTGAATTTGTGCCAGGATGGTACAGCCTGAGGCATTGGGTAGTTTAACCATCCAAAAAATTATTCATGGCATCCTGAAAGTATAATGCATGTAACTGCAACCTCATCTTCTATCTGTACATGCTATTGACCATGGTTCTTACCTTCTGGCAATACAATATAACAAATACTTTTCCTAGGGAAGAGGCTATGCTTGCTGCCCTTTGTGAAAAGTCGAACAACTAGCTAACATCTTCCAATTGAACTGGATTTGTTATCTGATACACATCTGCCATGGTGCAAACCGAGGTTTGGGCTGTAATAAACAAGGAATTTCATATTCTCTGGTTTCTTCATCTTCTTACCCTGGTTGTTTGTTGGCTTTGGTCAGACAACTTAGTTTGTTTTCAAAAGCAGAAGAACAAAGGCAAGCACAAGTGTTTACATATATTTGACACATTCCAGCATTCGTTGTTCCTGATAGACATACCCTTCACATGAAGCACCCTTTTGTGACTAAGTTAGTTCTGTTCTTTAGGTTTTTTTATTAACCTGATTGTGATTGAATAGGATTTCCCTATTCATTTTATACCATGATAGAAACATCTATCTTGCTTTGCTTCTAATGATGCTGTAAATAATGCATGTGCTCATCCCCCATCCCCTCTTTTTTTCTAAATTATTCTAAGAAGTCAGTTTGACCAATTTAGTACTTTTGTTATATGAAAGGCTGAAAAATACAAACGCACCATTCAGGAAAGGAATAATAAGACGAGGACTACTAACAGATTAATCTTTTTTCTGTACTCAGTGTTCTATGTTTGTGTGATTCCTATTTATCAGTCCATCCTATTTGTGACTCTAATTCCTGACTGATGCATCTTTTGATAGCTTTTTGCAGCAAATGTATTTCATCGAGATCTCAAACCAAAAAATATCTTGGCGAATGCTGATTGTAAGCTCAAAATATGTGATTTCGGCCTTGCAAGGGTAGCTTTTAGTGATACTCCAACCGCCATCTTCTGGACGGTACGTCATTTCACGCCCACTACACACTATGCAGCTCATTACTCTTAAGATTTATATCATCAGCTAATTGATTTTTCTGTTTTTAGGATTATATTGCAACAAGGTGGTACCGAGCACCAGAGCTGTGTGGATCTTTTTTCTCCAAGGTTGTAATCACATCTTTAATTTTATATTGGATCATGATATTCTGCAAAAAGAAATACATTGTTGTTCTTTTTACCTTTATTAACCTGGGGCAGCGAAGCAAACGTGGATAACATTTCTTTAGGATTTTTATCCAAACATACTGTAAAGTATTTTTTTTATCTGAAGGGCAGCTTCTACCAGTTAGACAACATGCCTTCTTGCTTAGGAATTATTGACAGATGAATGGAATGTTTTTATTGGTTAGTAATGTTTTCTTATGCATTTGATAGCTAGTGTTTCATTGCCATTTATGCCTCTTTATGTTACTTTTCATGCCTAATTTTGCTACTATGTTCCTGGCAACTTCCATTTTGATTATGCTATTTTTGAATTTTGTGAACCAACTAATTAATGTCACATAAAGTCATATGTAATTGTAGTTCATGCCACTTGTGTCTAGTATTATTGATGCCTGCAAATAATTTGACATATTTTACAACCTGAACTAGTGAACTACACAAAGAGCCTCCCCGCCTTATGTCCTGACCATATAACCGTTTAAAATACCTTTTCCTTCACGAATGGTCCAAATTGGGTTACCTAGTTTTTATACAATGATCATATGATAGGTTGGGTTTCATATGCGTATCATGATTTTTTTTTTTAAAAAAAACTGATTTAACATCTAGACATTGCCAAGCAAATAAAACTGTTTTTGTTTTTATGACTTGTCTTCTTTCATACAAGGAATGCTGTGTACACATGTATTCTCGCTGGGGAATTTTTTTTTCGCCGGGAAGTGTACACATGTATTCTCCTTTTATTTTTTGCATGGGCTTCTATGTTTGTCCAATATCCGAAGCACCGATGAACATAATGTGTTTCATTATTTTGCAGTATACACCAGCAATAGATATATGGAGTATTGGCTGCATATTTGCCGAGCTTTTAACCGGAAAACCTCTTTTCCCTGGGAAGAATGTGGTTCATCAACTTGATATAATTACAGATCTACTAGGAACACCTTCTCCAGAAACAATATCTAGGGTCAGTATGGATTGACTTCAAAAAATTGCTTATTACTTAGTTCCAATAAAATCCTATAATGCTTATATCTACATTCACTTATGCAACAGATTAGAAATGAGAAGGCAAGACGTTACTTGAACAGTATGAGGCGGAAAAAACCTATACCATTTACACAGAAGTTCCCAAATGCAGATCCACTTGCAATGCGGTTGTTAGAGAGAATGTTAGCTTTTGATCCAAAAGATCGGCCAAGTGCTGAGGAGGTATTGTCAGTATTAGCATCAACCTTGCATCTTTTTTTTTTTTTGGTGTGTTATCTCAAGTGTCAGCAGCTAATGTAGCAGCCACATTTTCAGGCGCTTGCTGATCCTTATTTCAAGAACATAGCCAATGTTGATAGAGAGCCTTCTGCTCAACCTATCACAAAGCTAGAGTTTGAGTTCGAGAGGCGGAGAATTACTAAGGAAGATATAAGGGAACTCATATATAGAGAAATTCTGGAGTATCATCCAAAGATGCTGAGGGAGTTCCTTGAGGGAACTGAGTCCACTGGTTTCATGTACCCAAGGTGTGTAGTCATGCCAAGTTTATTTTTATTCCATTGCTTTAAAATCTTCAACTGAGTTGTTCCTATTATAATTTCTGAGACAATTTAGTGATCTTATTGTTGAACTGCCAGGCCAGTTGTATGTTGTTGAACATGCTATATGTCCAGGTTAACAATTAAATAACAAATATTTATGCGAATTGACTGTTTTGTTGATGCACCGTATTAAGTAGTGATTACTTATTTTAATTGCTCTATTTGTTGCTCGAAATCGATTAGGCACGACAAAAACTTGAGATAATTCAAAGAACTAAGATCAATTACTCTATTATGTTTACAGTGCAGTAGACCATTTTAAAAAACAGTTTGCATACCTTGAAGAACATTATGCCAAGGGATCAACAGCAGCTCCACCTGAGAGACAACATAACTCATTACCAAGGTAAGATATTTATTTTATTTTATTTTATATGACATGGATTAACCGATGGAACTTGTAGCTCCAGTTGAATATATACTTGATTCTTGACTATCTACTATTGTATCGACAGGCCTTGTGTTGTCTATTCAGATAACCGGCCACAAAGCACAGCCAGTGTCACTGAGGATCTTTCCAGGTGTTTAATCAGAGACAACAATCTAAAATCACAGGATTCTGCTTCAGTCGGTGCAAGCAGAATCCCTCAAGGTTAGCATCTGTCCTTACCAGTTGACTTTAACCTGCAATTAAACTTGTATCCTCCATTATATCTTTCATACATTGTGTGACTCAAGATAGATTTTGCACGTTACCTATCTTCCAGGTGCTGCTGCAAGACCTGGTAAAGCAGTTGGTTCGGTGCTGCGTTACGGTAACTGTTCGACATCCGCTGCTGAGCAACAATATGAGCAGCGAAGGGTTGTTCGGAACCCAGCAATTGCTCCAAACAGCAGTGTTCCTCTGGGGAGCTCATACCCCAGAAGAAACCAGACCTGCAAGAGTGAAACAGGTGATGTTGAAAGGATCGATTCCAGCCAAACCGGTCCACCGAAGCCATATGTGGCGAACAAACTGCCTGCTACCGTCGATGGTCGGAGTGGCCACTGGTAAATTTCTGCAGCGCACCAGCGAAAACGCTAGTTATTACCACAGCATCAGCATGGGTTTATTGTTCTATGTAGTAAATTCTTAGACATTTAAAACATGTCATTCTGTACAGACTTGTATTGTTTCTTGGGGGCTTTTCCATGATAAAAACAGTAGAATTGTACTGCAAGCCCTAGTGGATTAGGCTGCCTGTTTCTTCATTTCTTCATAGCTCAACCTCTGAATGATCTGGTACACAAACAAGATCTCATGGAATTGGACATCACATGATTCAGTTCGAAGGGGGTATAGTGGAAACTGGAAGCAACAAGTGGACTGTAACATTTTCTTGCTGAGAAAACAAGGGACTCTTTACTGACCTGACTGATGCTGCTATTCAATTTATTTTCCAAGTAAATCCGAAGAAGGATCATGTAAACAGCACAATGTTGGACATTGCTTTAGTATTTCGTTCTCAGGAACATTGTTCCCTTTGCAGAGCTAGGAGCTGCAACTATGTACTACTATCTGACATTGCTGTAACTTGTAAAACTTAATTGCATTTCAAGTATTTTCCCTCCTTTAGCCTGTAATTCAGCTCTAGTATTTGAACTACTATGTTTCAAATTACTTTGGTGTTCAAGCTTTGTTCTAAGTCAAAAATTTATATCTTTGACAATTAATTTCTATAAAGAGTGAAGTGCACGAGCGGTCCTCAAACTTGTGCGGGTGTGTCATCTAGATCCCTAAACTCTCAAAATGTATTTTTGGGTCCTTAAACTTGTTTTGGTGTCATATAGGTCTAAACGGGTGTGTCATTTAGGTCCCTAAACTCTCAAAATGTATTTTTGGGTCCTTAAACTTTTTTTGGGTGTTATATAGGTCCAAACGAGCTCCAACCCCTTCATGCGCTGACGTGGCATGCCACGATAGTGTATACGTGTTAGTTGGACTCACGTGCTAGTCACATAGAATAAAATATAATTAGAAAAACATATTTTCTCCTCTCTACCTTATAATTTTTATCTTTTTTCTGTCTACCTAAGAGGAGAAAATATGGTTTTTAATTTTAATTTTTATATATGTTTGACATGTGGATTCCACTGACACGTAGACGTCACCGTGGCATTGCCACGTCAGCGCATGGAACGGGTTAGAACTCGTTTGGACCTATATGACATACATAGCAAGGGACCTAAAAATGCATTTTAGGAGTTCAGGGACCTAATGACACACCAGGCCCATCTACTATACTCTTCTATAAATTCATACAGTTTAACATCACTAGTTTTATGTTTCTAGGACCATTATATGGTTAAAATAGTACTATCTCTATTCTAAAATATAATCATTTATAGTTATGAATTTAGACAAACAACTGACTAAGTTTATAGTTGAAAATTATTACATTTTGAAACGAGCAGTACAGTACTATGTTTGCAGTGCAATTACCTGCCCTGAACCATTGGCGTTGGCGTTGGCGTTGGCGTTGACCCTAGCTAGCCTCGCACTATCATTCAACCTAGCCAAGCTGGTGCTGATCCTCTATTGCATTCTCTGGTGTTCTGGTGTTCGTTATTTGTACTTGCTTTGTCACATTAAAGACTCGACTGCTCGCTTTTCAATGCATAAAATATAATTTTTTTTCTATTTCAAAGAATAAGGCATAATCACATTTTTACCTAAAGACAAAAAAATAATAATTATTATTACCTTATTGTTTGAATCATCCTAATACAATAAAATTAGAGATCTTGAGAATGAATAGGTTAAAATTTAATAGTAGACGCTAGTTAATTACATGCATGCACGCATGCCTTATATTATGAAACATCTTAAAAAAAAATTATGCCTTATATTTTGAAATGGTTGAAGTACAAGTATAGCATTAGTACGTACTCCATTTGTCCCAAAATGGCTAACCTAATATCGGACGAGATATTTTCTAGTACAATGAATTTAGATATGAGTATGTTCAAATTAGTTGTATTAGGAAAGGCTCCATCTAATACTAGTTTGATTTTTTTTTATGGAGGGAGTAGGTAGGTGCAGCAAGACATACTGAAGGAATAAACCTATTGATTTTGTGGACTAAAGGTATATATAAAAAAATACATAAATTAGCTTATTTAGAGATAAAATTTAAACTCTAAAAATTAGTTTATTTTGGGACGGAAAGATTATGTACCTAGAGATAAAATTGTTTGTTTTACTTTCTATCAAGTGAAACAAAACAATTCATTTCTACATTTAGTTTTTATAATCTACCTGCTTAAACATAGTACTTCTTCCATTTAAATGTCTAAGACTTGTTTTTCATCAAGATAGAGGAAGAATTAACTTATCCACTATGTGACAAAAGAAAGGAATCATATACATGCATGCAACCAATTAATATTAAAATGGTTTATTGGATTCCAATCAATAATTTAATTTAGCATAAGCATACTACAAAGGATGGGAGTTCGATTACTAATGACGGTTGTACTCATCCTATTGGGAGAAGCAAAGTCGTCCATAATTTTAGACAAATCTAAAGACCAAAATCCTCTATAATTATGGACAGAGGGAGTATGTTTATCTACCGAGACCAAGGATAATTTGTCTAAATCACATCAACCAAGACACCATGTACACATTCTCTCACAGTGCATGCATAAATTAAAACACCATACCAATTACTCCCTCCATTCCATAATAATCAGCACATAACGAAAGTGGAGATATTCCGATTTGATCAGCATATTATCGCTGGTAGCATGTGCATGTTGGATGGATTAACTAGTTATCACGGAGATCGAGTAGGCCATGCGATTTTCGAGCTGCATGCAGCATGGAACATTCCTTGCCTGTGCAATCATGCAGCGGCAGTAACGTCGTTTCGTTTCTCCAAGCCGATTAATATGGAGATTAATTACAAGGATTAAATAGAAAACGGGTAGAGGATCTCTCCTTGGTCTTGATGCCACAATGAAATATGCTGATCATTATGGAATGGAGGGAGTATACCTTAGCATGCACACATTCACACATTCTCCCATGCTGTACTAATTGTATTATGATAAAATCCATATCTATGCGGTTATATGATGATCAATTTAAGAAATTTTAAATTTATTATATGATGATTAATTTGGGAATGAGGGAGTAACGTGGCAGCTCAAAAGTCACATCGAAAACTGAAGGCGCCGTTCAAAATTCCGCATTAATTCATTCAAACCGGCCTCTGGTGCTCGATAACCAATAGTACGATTTGGTTTGAATTCAATGCATTTACTGAAAAATTCAATCCATTAATCGCCTCGGAGATACCAAGGGGTGTTCGTGCGCTGTGTACGTGAGTAGTATATAGGAGTAGATAGGTGTGTTGCAAGGTGTTCGTCCGCGTCGTGCAGGAGGGAGATGGAGGGGCTCGCCAAGATCGGTCCATGGGGCGGCGACGGCGGCGACCCGCAGGACATCGCCCTCGGCGCCGGCGCGGCGCCGCACCGCCTGGTGAGCATCGAGGTCAGGAGCGGCGGCGCCATCGACGCGCTGTCCTTCACCTACGCTGCCATCGACGGCGCGAAGCACGCCGCCGGGCCGTGGGGCGGCTCCGGCGGGGAGAAGCACAAGGTGAAGCTCGGCGAGGCGGAGCGCGTCACGGAGGTCTCCGGGACGCTCGGGCCGTGGGGCCCCCACGCGTGCGTCGTCAGGTCGCTGGCGTTCGTCACCAGCGCCGGGAAGACGCACGGGCCGTTCGGCGAGGAGGTCGGCGGCGCGGCGTTCCGCGTGCCGGTGAAGGGCGGCGGCCGCGTCGTCGGCTTCTTCGCGCGGTCTGGGTGGCTGCTCGACGCCGTCGGCGTCTACGTGCACCCGTGACGTGACGACGCAGATGATTTACTTGTTGTTGCATGCGTTCTCTCTTCTGTCAGTCTTCTAGTTTTATCTGAATATTGTTGAGGACTATTTCCTTGGCTCCTGTTGCAGAACTCGTCTGATCAACAGAAATTTCCTCAGAAATTTAAGCTGCCTTTCCCCGCTTCACCACGACGCTAGTACATTTTTTCAGAACGTTCCATCTAGCTCTCTAGTTTTTTTAAGCTGAACCGTTTGGTTGAGCTTTAGGTAGATCTGAGAGTTGAAGTTCTACTAAACATATCCTCACCTGTTAATTATGATTTAAGATAAACTTTTATATTGTTGTTCAATGTCAGTGACCCTATGTCCCTATGGTACGAATTTTTGTTGTTACTTAGGAGGTGAAATTGTTTTTTTTTCCTTGTATGCCAAATTGCCAACTACATAGTTATTATTTTCTTAAAAAAAATAAAATAGATTTATATAAAATATATAACTCCACAGACATAAATTTAAATTCGATTTCTATAATTCGTAACAAAAATGACAAATTTAACTGTAAACCTACTTTAACAAATATGACAAGTGAGGTGCAAATTCTACAAGGAAAAGATATCAATCATGGGTGGTTAATAGCCAGAAGGGTGGACGCAGCGGCAGCGGGTATCCTTTGTGTCTGAAAGGCCGAAGCACTTCTTCAGTCCCTTTCTCCAAGTCGATGACATGAACAAAATTCTCCTCAGCGGCAATATTGTTCACAAAATTGATGCAATTCCCGGACAAACCATGGTCACTAGCCGAGCACGACGCTCCAAAATTAGAAGCTCCGATGAAATCTCCACCGAGAAGAAACACACTGTCACCGATCCCGTCCACCTTGCACCACTCTGATGGCCCCGAGAAATCCATCTTGTACACCGCCACCTCCGCGATCCTGTGCAGGTTGTGGCCGAGGAAGAAGACGACCACAAGAAACAGCTCGCCGCATGACTGTCGAGAAGTTTGGCATACTGGCAGGCAATTCAACCATGTCGACATCCATGGTAGAGAGTTTTACCTCCAGGCTGAACTCGATTACTCCGAGAGCGTCTCCTGAGAATGTGTAGTACACCTTGCCGGCAACAGCATCGATGCCCTGAAGCTTGGCCATGTGAACCTCCAGGGTCTTGTTGTTCTTGCTGACCATGGAGAGCTCGTAGCTGAAAGAATCCCATTCACTGCCTCCGATCTTGCAGACTAGCATCGCTGGGGTGTCAAGATCTAGTACCAACACGGCGCAATCTGACGACGACGAGATTGGGTTGCCGGAGAGGAGGCACTTGCCGCTTCTAGGGAAGTTCTGTTTCGCCGTTGGGAGATCGATCTTCTTGCTGTCCTGAGGTCGCCATAGGAAGGTTTGCAGTGACGCAGGATTCAGAGTGAGTACCCAGCCTTGTGGAGTCTCGAAGCACCTGAAATCTCTCAGTAGCTCGATGGCTGCAGTGCTGAGTGCTTGGTTGCAGATGCTGAATTGCGTCTGCGAGTCATCGCTACGGGTTCCAAGATCATGGACGAGCAATGGCAACGGCAATGGCAGAGCTCCCGATGATGATGCAGCTTCCATCTCTTCTGCTTCTGAACTGCACAAGTCTGAATTTCTTTTCTTTTTTTTTTTTTTTGCGGGGACGCAAGTCTGAATTTCTGAAATCAGCGCTGACCAAACGAGAGCAACCGACCGACGATTCCCTCTAGCTTGGGTGATCCTTATAAAGGGTGAGGGATTCTTCTTGTAGATCGAATCGGAGACTGAAACCTCCCCAGTGCTGAAAATTCAGAATCGAATCGGAGATGAACACCTTGTCAGTGCCGGAATTGGACTCACGATCAAGAAACTGCCGCTGGTTCAGTGACACAATGAGACAGATGCTAGTGAGCAGCTGGTTCAGTGATTGAGCTGCTGCTGCACACCACGGAGGATTGCAGCACATCGACGAGGTGCCGGTGCCTGACGATCTTGGGCGGCTTGTACTGGTTCGCCGGAGCGCCGCCGCGGATCGCGGCCTCGGCGAGCCTGTCGAACGTGCCGGGCCTCACCACGGCGACCTCCAGCGGCGCGACGTCGCCGGTGGCTCTGCTCAGCCTGTACGCTCCGCCGAGGCAGCCCTCGAGCGGCGCGGTGCATCGCCTGAGGAAGGCGGCTGACCTCTCATGGTCGAGCAGCTTGCTTCCATTGCTCACCTCGACGGCGATCGTCGCGCATCGCCGCCGCCGCTGGCCTCCGTCGCCGTCAATGATGAACGCCGCAAATTCGATAACCTCGCCGCCGTCCTTTAGCATGAGCTGGAAGGTGTCCATGGCGGCCATGACGTCCCTCTCGGTGAGCACCTCGCCGTGTTCTTGCGGCGGCGGCGCGCGGGTCACGAACTGAAGCCGAGGGGAGGAGTGGTGGAAGCCGGCGATCTTCACGACGTCGCCGACTTTGTACCGGTACAGCCCACGGAACGTGGTGGCCACCAACTCGTACGTCTTGCCGGCCTCCACGCCGGCGATGTCCACCGGCTCTGCCGCGGCGGCGCCGCGGCCGGCGGCGTCCATGTCGAACGGGATGAACTCGAAGTATGCCGCCCTGGGGAGGAGCACGTAGGTGGTTTCCTCAGGCGGCGACGTGCGCTCCAGGTTGATGCCGATGGCGCACTCGGAGGCGAGGTAGTCCGTTCCGAGCACCGGCAACGCCTCGCCGGCGAAGTGCTTGATCGCCGGGAAGTACTGCTCCATGGTCCCCGTCGTGACGCAGGAGATGTACCTCGCGTCCGGCCACAGTTGGCGCAGCACGCCGCGCCAGTCATCCCTCTCGCAGATTCGGCGGACGCGGCCGGCGAGCTCGGGGCATGGCCCGGCGAGCACTCCGTCCTGGACGGCGCCTCTCATCGCCGCGTCGGTGACGACGTCGGCGCAGACTGTCCCGCACTCGAGGTCATCGCAGAGTTGACGCCACTTGGACTGGAGGAGGCGGAGGGCGCGCGCCAGGGCGGCGGCGTACGGCGCGCGGATGCAGTCGACGGCGTCCCATCGGCGGAGGCCGCAGAGGAGGTGGCAGTACATCTGCTGCTGGTGGTCGGCGCCGAGGATGACCTCGGCGGGGCTGACGCAGGCGGACATCACCGGCGAGGCTCCCCGGATGCCGCTGCTCCGGATGCCCCACGCCGTCGCCGCCATGGCCTCGTATCCACCCTTCGTCTTCCTGACCTCGCCGGCGTACAAGAACCACAGCGCCTTGCTCACCGCCGGCCGTGGAGGGAACAGCCTGAAAGAATCAGATCAGATCAGAGCCCTGATCAGTGTGAAACATGGTGAAGGCTGAGGAGGTCGGCGTCGAACACCTTCTGACGAGGGCGGAGTTGGCCTGCATCACGGCGGCGGTGGCGGCCCTCGCCCCCGGCGAATCCAAGTAGGGTATCAGCTTCGGCCGCAGCGAGCTCGTCCCAGAGCTGCACGTCGATCGGATCAGCCATGGATTGGTGGAGAAATTCTGATGGAAGTGAAGAGTGGAAAGGAGGAGAGGTGGATCACCTGAGGAAGAAGCAGAGGAGGGGGCGCGGCGAGAGCTCGTCGGGGGCAGCGTCGCCATCCGCGACGCGGCGGATGGACTCGGCGTAGTCGTCGTAGGAGGTGACGGGGACGAGGAGGCGGAATTCGTCGGCCGCCGCGGCGAGGTCGGTGGAGCGGAGGAGGTGGTGGGCGCCGCCGTCGGAGGGGATGTACCGGCGGAGGTAGGCGGCGCCGGCATTCTCGGCGAGGATGGCGCGGAGGGTCTCGAGCTGAAGCCTCCGGGCGTCGCGGGTGGCGTCGTCCAGCCGCCGCAGCGCGAGCTCGTCGGCGGCGGCGGTCGCCATTGGCGGGCGGCTGGGTTGGTCAACCCGGAGGTGGTGCAGCTCGAAATTAGCTGGTTTTGTAAAAACTAGTGGAGTGGTGCATATTAGGTGGCTTGCGAAGTTATAAATTTTTCTCACATAGCTTCCCCAGACAGAATAATATATGAGGGCTGCTACCCCACGGGATTCCGTTACTCTTGTTAGTCACGGGACAACTAAAATCCTGAGAGATTTAATATGCATCGTCAATTTCGTGGGGAGACCCACGCTATCATGTGATTCCACCTTATCCAATCCTCCCTGGTACCTTGGGTAAGGTATCGAGGTGGTATCTAATACACTGGTATTAGCTGGTACCCTGGTATCGACTGATACCTAGTACCTTGGGTATCGAGCTGATACCTAGGTATCAGGCCTTGGTACCTGGGTATTGACTGATACCTGGTACCCTGGATATCGAGCTGATACCTAGGTATCAGGGCTTGGTACCTGGGTATCAGGCCTTGATACCTTGGTATCGACTGATACCTGGTACCCTGGGTATCGAGCTGGTACCTAGGTATCATGCCTTGGTACCTGGGTATCAGCGTGATATCCCAAGAGAGAGGAGGAGGAGGAGGAGGAGTCGCGGGTCGGGGAGGTCGAGCAGCGGGGCGGCGGCGGAGGAAGAGGAAGAGGAAGAGGAGGCGATAGATCTGGTGCCTACCTTGTGCCATTCCGTCGCTCGTCGTCGTGCCTCGCTCCAAACCGCCGAAATCGTGGCTCCATCGACGCCGCCTAGAGCAGCTCCTCGTCGCTCATGTTGTGCAAGCGCTCGCCCCCGGTGGCCGCGTCCACCGCTCCCCGACCGTAGGAGGCGCTAGCACCGCCAAGGAAGAGGAGGGCGGCAACGGCGAGGAAGCCAGCGACAAGAACGACGAAGAGGAGGAGCGGCTTGAGGAGATTGATGGGGAGGCTTCTCGACGACAGCCGTCGCCCGTGGTGGTCGGGAGCCCCGCCGGCTGTCGTCCAGGTCATCCGCGGGGGCTAGTGGTGACGGCACCGCCGCCATCGTCGTCGTTGTTGCCGCCATCACCGTCGTTGCTGTCGCCATCGTCGCCGTCGCCGCCTCCGTGCTCATGGGTGATAGTCACAGAGAGATCGAGTGGAGGGGAAGAGAGAGAGAGAGAGCGAGTGGAGGGGAAGAGACACAGAGAGAGGGGAAGAGGAGATAAGGCAGTACTACTATTCCGTCTCCACGGGATGCCATTAGGTAGTTTTTCTGATAATATATATTGTGTTCTTTTCTTCTAAAGATGAAGATTAAGTTTTTTTACATAAAATGAGATGGTATTAGCGTATGATTGATTGATTTTTTAAGTATTACAAACTTAAAAAATAGATTAATATGATATTTTAGAGCAACTTTCATATAGAAAGTTTTCGCACAAAACACACCATTTAGCAGTTTGAAAAGCGTGCCACGAAAATTTTAATCTTCATCCAACTCTTATTGGAGAAAAGAACAGGACCACTGATGAAAAAAATAGATTAAAGTATACAGACGGTATTTAAAAACTAGTGTGGATGTGTCATGTAATTCTGTAAACTCCAAAAATGTATTTTTTTTTCTTCAAACTTGTCATTGGTGTCATATAGGTTCAAATAGGCTCTAATTCCCTTCATCCGCTGATGTGACATGGTATGATGGCACATGCATTGCAGTGGGACCCACATGTCAGTCACATTGCAAAAAAGAATTAAAAACATATTTTTGCATGGTCATATAGAGATAGAGAAGAAAAGATGGGAAAAATATATAGTGCAAACCACATATGCAGTGAAAACTTATAAACTACCGATGGATCGAAAAATGGACGTCTGAGATTCATTCACATCACCATGAGTAAAAATGCTACTCATGGTGATGTGAATGAATCTCAAACGTCCTTTTTTGATTCAATGGTAGTTCAGCGTCCTCAGCGGGGTGGTAACTGGCGCACGCCGGCCTGTCAGCGGCTGTGGCGGCGCTCAGCGTTCCTCGGAGTTGAAAGCCTCGGCGGGGGAGGTCGATGTTCTTACACACCGGTGCGGTGCCACAGCGCGCCGAGTTTGCGGCTATTGTTTCTTGAAGACGTCGGCGGCGTGTGGCGCCCGCAGGCCACAATGGGGTGGGTTGCTGTTGGCGTTCCTCGGAGTCTATGACCTCAGCAGCTAACCGTACTGATGTCGCGACCGACATTCTTGCACATCGGCGCGGTGCCACGATGCGCCGAGGTTGCTTTTTCTTGAGGACGGCGGCGTCGGCTCTTGGCTGTCCACGCGGCTCGACTCCCAAGGTTGGCGCAGGCGACGGCATGGCGTGGCGTGGCGAGCTGACGTGGCCTGCAGATGGCAACCTCACGGGATGTCGGCGATGTCTCGTCGAAGGGGATGACTTGAGTTTTCTGAGTTAGCGATGGCGAACCATTTCAGATGTAGATCATCTATCCTCACCATGCCTTTGTTATTGACACGTGGGTCTAGATCTATCTGGCTCACATGTCAGTGATAAAGTCACGTGACTTAAAAAGGTAGAGGATTCTGATCCACAATTTCTTGATCTGCGAGAAGAATTAAATAGCCAACCCGAGCCGCTTTTGCCGTACGAATCAAACCGCCCAGTAGCTGAACCGGCCTCATGATTTTTCATCAGGTTTAAAGGCTAAGTATCTGGGTATTTTTAGAGGTAGTGATCACTAGTTCTTGTTTCTGGTTTCTGTAGACAGGTATTTTGAAAGGCCAAAAAAGACAGAATTGCCAAATCATTTGCTATTCAACGAAAACTATCCAATTAGTATGTACTACTTCCCCCGTTTCATAATGTAAGACTTTTTAGCATTGTCCACATGTCTAGATTCATTAACATCTATATGAATATAGGCAATGCTAGAAAGTCTTATATTATGAAACGGAGAGAGTACCATTTTACGATATTGTTTTATAGCTAAATTAGGCTCTACCTTTTGCTTGTTAGCTTATCAGTTGAAATCGGAATTTGAATTTTAAAACTCAATTTTAAACTAGGTTTTAAGGCTTTTATCATTGATAAATTTTCGTCATTGGCTTTCAAGTAGTTAAGAATGATTTTTTTTTTATTTTTCTACCATTTATGAAGGTTTATCAATCATAGAGCAAATCATCGCTCTTGAATCTTTTTGGTGTCAAGCATTGATGTGGAAGATTGAAATTGGAAAACTCTTTTTAATCTTTTGAGAGAGGATTTCAGGTATTTTAAATCCTATTTCTACTTGGACTTATTTTTTTCCCTTTTCTTCAATTAATGTTTGGATCTCTAAACGATGAGAGCGAAAGAGATGTCTCCTTTTTCTGTCACTTTATTTCTACCAATAAAAGAATAAAGCCATAAATACAAACACCCATATTAAGTATATAGCTTGAACAAAAATGAACATGCTTCATCCAGTAACCTAACCAGTTGAACTATTGTTACTTTACCTAGATGCCCCATTGGGAATGATAGGAATTTCATAAGGCCTAAAAGAGTAATTTGAACACGAGCCTCTTATGGCTCCTTTGGAAAGTACGATTTCTATAAAACACAAGAACAAATAAAACGTAGGAATAAAATCTTATACGCTCCAAAATATAGGAATTTAAGAGTTTGTGTGTGGATGGCTTGTAGAAAACAAAACATATGAATTTTAGAAGAAATTGTTTTGTGGGAGAGAGATGCTAGAGAAAGAAAGGAAGAGAATGCATACGACTTCTCGAAGGAAAACGAAAACGTGAGGTATGAGCTCATGCTTAGACTGTTATGGAATTGAGCCATAGGAAGCAAATCTCCATAGGATTTTTGCCAGTGATATTGCTTTGTTCCAAAAGAGCTCATAGGAAAATTGTCTGAGAATTGAAATTCCTTCAATCCAATGGAGTGTGCCCTGCATTTCCACTCTTAAAAACAGAGCTCGTAGTACCATTTCCATTTGTGCTCTATTATCTTCACTACCCCAATCAATAAGCCCTACATTACAGAAGAGCCAAAGCTCGGCGGTCAGAGGAGCTTTTCGTTCGTGTCAAACAAATCCCATAAAAGAAGAGGTAAGCCTATTTGTCTTGAGTCTTGACAGCGTCTCATCGCAGCTGCTTGTCTACATTTTACAGTGGGAGTTCTTCCCCGTCGACTTATCAGTTATCACCCTTGATTCTCATGTGCGTCACGTATATGAAACATAAGCTGCAAAAGTTTACCAGCTGTGAGACAAGGAATCACCTTTATTTTGTAGCGTCAAAAAGAAAGTAATTAGCAAAGGAATCACCTTAACTCCCACATAGAATGAGATAAATATGAAGGCAAGGACAGGAAGGGCTGCAAAATAGACACAGGCGTCAGCTGAAGAGGCCGTATGACTGAATGAAATTCACTATGAAATAATGGATGTGAATTCGCAACTCACCATCCTTCCCAAGCATTCGTGACATGAGAAGTTTAATGCCGGAGGGTCCTACAACATAACCGACAAGGTTTGCCACCTGCATGAGTGGAGCATATCAGTATCAATGCGGAACAAGGATGTGACCCATCTAGTGTAAGACTGAAAATCCTAGATTTAATGATATATGAATTACTCTAAAAGAATCTTTGTTGACAACAAATGCTGTTGCATGCATACTTTTTCCTAGGAGATTTGGTGCCAGGAATCTTTAATTGTAGTAAACCAGTAGCGAAGTAAGAGAATAATCGGTTGAATACATTTAAATATGAATTCAAATACCCCCCCAAAAAAAAGACGTACCATAAGGCAGCTTATTGTCACAGCACCAGCAATTGCACTTAACTCCCGGTGAATGAACAACCCAAGGGCACTTCTTGGCTACATTTTTAAATACATTAGCTACTAATCATATGAAATTTCCATCGACATCAAACAAGCATGATGAAGAATCCATCAATGCATGAGAAAACAAAAACTTATTAGTTTGGAGTATATATGGTTGCCATGCTGTTGTTCTTGTTTGTACCTTAAATTAGAAGTATCTAGTATTCCTTTCCAAACTCAAGCTGTACAGACTGGTTTATTTTTCCAAACAAAGGGAGTAACTTAACATGGTAGTAAAACAACTTTACCATCTCACAAATTTCCATACAAAAAATACTTAAGTTTGTTTCTTGCAACTAAGCAAATGAATGCAACAACAGAAAAAGAAATGCTGCTTTATCCTTTAGGTTATGAAGTCTTATCAAATCACACAAGGGAACTTTACCTGGAACTTGTTGGATAGAGACTTGACCAATATTTCAGGGACGAAAAATAAGCATGTTAACCATGCCCATGAAATAAGTTTCCTGTTTATGAGAATGCAATCAAATTGACATCGTAAGTCATCATAAAACCTAGCTGTTGCCAAACAAAAATAACAATTATAAATTTTACAGAACTTACCATTCCAGGTCATGCCAAACTGCTACAAACGTGAATACCACCCAGATACTAAGTAGTTTTCTTTGAGCACCCCCAAGAGGAATGTACAGATACCTGCAACAAGAAAGACATATGTCAAAGAAAGTTAAACTTAATTTTATCGACTATTAATACTTATGGATTGACTACAGATGCACATTGGTATGCACACATACCAACTCTGTGTAAGCATGGGGTTATGTAATAATGTTGATAGGCCTAAACTCTGTCTAAGCGGACATATGACAGTTTTTTGCATGCGTTTCTTGAGCATATGTTAAAGAAGTGAGGCTATGAACAGGAATAAAGTTTTAACCCCAAAACTTCAAAATGAAATATATGCATGGTAGCACAGATGAATTCATAAATTAGTACTTAAAGCAGCTACTTTAACACAAACCTGACCAACCATCTGTTAAAAGAAGCATGCCAGCTTTTCCAGAAACTCTCCAGATCATGACAATTATTTATACACCTTGGCATATTTTCAGGCGTCTCAACTCCTCCTACCTGCAATGAAACACTCAGCATAAAACACAAAAAACATTACATAAAACAGTGCGGATATGAGAACACAGTTGTTTTATTGACAATGTTCCCTTGTATCAAAAGGTAAAGCATGCAGGGTGCATGATGAATCAATATTGATTTTAAATGTTCAAATTACCAGTGACCAAAACCTGAAGTAGCGCCAAATCAGGAAGAATTTCAACCACATAAAGTTCAGCACCTGCATAAGAAAGTTTTGATAGTCAATGCTTATTGATGATTATTAACCCCAACAACAAGGTATACCAAGTTGAAAAAAGAAGCTACAGTATGTTAGTTAAGAATAGCAACAGGACCGTGGATATGGTAAGCATGCAAGTTAACGCATTAAAGTAGAAAACAACCTAGGCAGACAACTTTGGAAACAAATATACAGTATTGCAAGTCAGGACACGTATTCATACAGGAGATCACGAAAACTTGTATTCAATCTTGAATAAAAACATAATAAGTAATAAAATGGTAATATCAACTGCTACATATTGTTGAAAATGATGCAAGAAAAATTCCATAACTGACAACTCTGAAGGAAAAACCGGAGTATATACTAGAAAATGCAGTATGTACAACATAATCTTACCCCATAACTAATGATGAAGATCTCAAATGGCGATAATTGCTGCCATAATCGGCTGTCAAAAGAATAATTAATCAGAATATAGTAAAAAAAGAATGGATTGATTATACTATATAAAGATAAGCATGTACCTAACTACAAAGGCGTTGTAGTGGAAAAAATGTGTCATAGCTTCCATAAGAAGGAAACTTAGGATCCACCTCACCCCATACCAAGATATTTGTGCAACTGAATAATTTTTCTGGGGTGCATCTAACTGCAAGATCGCTACAACAAGAACAGGTTAGTATTTGTCAAGATATTTCTACACTATATCCAACTAATAAAACTTACTACTTATATAGTTCCTAAAGTCACCCAATGGTCAGTACCATTTAAGATCGTTTATAACAAGCTCAAAGATATTTTTGCAAAACAAAAAAGGAAGAAACAAAGGCATAACTCATTTATAGACAGGGAAAGCAAATTCATAATAGCTAGTGCCCTTTTACTGTTCACTACACATAAATTGCTAATATCTTTTATATTATTACCTTTCAGAGCTGAAATTCGTTGTTAACAACTATGGCAGATAATAGATTAACCTGTTAAGGACCATTCAGAAATTCCTTTTAATGACTTCCAAATATATTAAAGAAGGATGTAAATGTTGTGTCTATTTTTGTAGATTAGACTAAGATGGCAGTGGCAAAGGGCCCTGATCTAATTAGACGTTAAAAATAGATTAGTGCCTGATGTAGGGAAAGGCTGGTCCCTCAACCACATCAACTTAGAGACAAGTTGTTATAATCACTCGCTATCCTAGTTAAAAAATTGTTTGGAAATACACCAGTTCATTTCTAGTCAAGATTTGTTTACAGAACCTCACAGTGCATAAAGGATGTCACTTGTCAATTAATGAGTATAAGAAGGGAAAGAAAGAAATTAGCTCAAAGTTAAGTCTACACCTAAGCCAAGGTCAGAGTTTGGATCAGGATCAAGTCCCCCACGCTAACCCTTCGCATGAAATAAATCCCTAAGTCACGGCAATGCATTGTACATAAAATTGACAGGCGCACAGGTCAAAAATGCATTAATATATGATGTCATTGTCACATGTTCAGCTTTTATGAAAGTATTGTTTTAGCTCTACTATAGCCAAAGAATCATGTCAAATTTGATATCATCTTCATTTCATAAAGCACGACCTGTAAATGAAAAATAGAGAGAAACATTCATGAAAGCAATATTTGTTTCTGTTCAATTTTGACATCTTTTAATTTAAATGGTAGTTCTCTCCCCTTCTTCCTTTCATTTTCTTAAAATTAATATTTATTTCTGCTGCTTTTAGCTTGAAGTTCATCTAACCGATTCAGCTGCATTGAATCATTATCTATAAGAAACAGACCAACCTGGGCTGCAAATGCATTGTAGCTTACAATAGGTCCAGCGATGTAGAGTGGAGCATATGTCAAGTAGCATAAATATGTTAGTAATGTGTATTTGTCACCAATGAGCGCTCTCTCCTGCCAAGAACAATGCAAAATTCTATCAACAAATATAAGAGTGAATATAGTATGCTTTGTAAAGGAAGGTCTTGTAGGATACAAGAGTCACTATCAAAGCTGCAAATTTCAAATGATAATACCATAAACAAAGGTAAATAAGATACACTAATGTCAAGACTCAAGACCTACATTACAAGTAACTCAGAAAATATTTATATTGCAACTAACAACTCAGAACAGTTCAACCTGGTATCAGCAGAAATGTTAACCATTCATTTACGCTTAGTAATTATCAACATCTTTCAACAAAACCACTAGTTTCATTCTGTGCTGTGTCAACACTTATTTTGCTGGAAACTAAAGGGATACCGTCGTAATGCTTCCAAAATGGTAAAACCAACAATGGCTGTAAGACACTACCATGAATCAGTACCACATTAGAGCAGCACTATCAACAACAGTATTTTTATTGGGACAAGGGAAGTATGAAAATATAAGTACCTGCAAAGCAAAGTAGCATGTTTTGCCAGAATAACAAACTTGGCATCGCTGCATATGCTTCTGTACCAAGGCAACTCATTTCAGTACAGTGCAGTACTGACAAGACAGAGGTATGGTCAAAAATAAATTTACTAATTTACAGGTACAGATCTCTACAAGAGTTGTTCATAAACTTATCAGTTTCCCATGAGGTACACAACATATATCAGATATAACTTTATAATTTATCCAATAACATTTAAAACAAGACAAGTAGACATATTGTTTTGAAAATGTACCAAGATGAATAAGAAAACACAAGATCAGATTTGTTAAGAGTGTCAGATCTTATGGACCAACAGGGATGTAATGTGTGCTTTTAAAACTATGTTTCTGTGATTTAAAGCATCTGATGTTCCAATAATGAAGTACAGATAATGTGGTACAAAAAGACAAGTCATCAGGAAATATAATACCTTATGATCAAACTGAGAAGACCGGAGTGACCAGCAGTAATCGCATCCAAAGCTTATCATTCGTAATACAACTGCCAGACAAATCAAATGGGGCATAAGGAGAACACGTTTATAGATTTCTACATAGTAAACATCAAAAGCTATTCGTATAAACATGATTTCAACCAAATCAAGATGACAAAAGGAGAACTATACCAAAATTGAAGCAAATGTGCCACCGAAATGTACCCCGATGATTGTCTAGAAAAGCAAGCTGTTGCCTATTTCGATAAGAAAATCAAACGTCACAAAAATTAAAAAGAAAAGGAACCTCACTGAAAGGAATTGCATCATACAGATAGAGCAGCTTCAGAACAGCTCACCCAAACAATGAGAATGAATAGCCTTCATAGACTCGGTTAAGTATAAGGACAGCTAAGTTGAAGCTCCAAATGAGCCCAACACAATATTTATATCGAGAAAATAGCTGCAAGAGAGAATACTATGGTCAAAAGCAAAACTTAAACCCATAATCAATTAGAACAGAGAAAATCGAACAGTGATGTCAACACTACAGTCGGAATGATTGCTTACAACTAAGGTACCACTTACAGGTTGACAATAATCACATAATAAACAGCATGTTAACTTGAATTCCTTAACTGAGGACACCATTTTCAACCAACCTGACTAGATGTTTAACCACTCAGTCCAACAATATTGTAATAGTTGTGTTGACCAGTTCTAGTTGATGAATGAAACATTTGGAATCAATACATAAACCGAAAATTCATCCCAAATGAATTTTACCAACATAGAGTCTTAGTTTTCCCTTGAATAATGACTTAAAAAATCCATTGATCTGGCATTCCTGTTATCACAGTGTCTCTTCTTTAGTTGATGTGTACTATGTTTCTTATCTTTTATGTGCTTGATATCATATGCACCTGTGGAGTAGTCTTCAGTTTTCTATATCACGTTGAGAAAGTTGCATCCGTTAAACATACACATACATTGTGCACATCCACAAACATATGCTCGATTGACAAATATGCTACCTCTAATACCTATAACAAGAATATGAACAAAAAAGCATTCTGTTTTGCTCCATGTACTTTTGTTTGTGGCATTGCCTATCTATATATTTATGCAAAAAAAAAAGGAAAACAGAAAAACAACGACTAAGACAACTGAAATCAACAGTAGTTTTGATCAAAGATGCTAGCACTGACCTTCACTATGGAGTAGTTAATCAATGCTATTAGGAGAATGAAACTAACACTGCCATAGAGATAGATATGTCAGAAACTTTACAAATATTGGAGAAGAACAAGCGAAAAGCATTGGTCAGTTTCCTACCAAGCACCATGTAGATAGCATAAATAGGTGACAGACAGGAGAAGCCACACCAAAGAGGCCCCTCTTCCCTTCAAGCTGTAGCAGTAGCGAAGCATATTCGCCAACATCAGAAATGCACCCATCACAATGGTAAGAACAGGTAAGTTCCCCCGGAAATTTCTCCATTGTGCATCGGACAAGTCCTGCAACGACAGAATGCAAGGAAATCAGATGCGTAGCTCCTCAATCTTCAGATAAAACTAGAACACTGATAAAGGAATGGGAGGAATTTAACACACGTTCAGATGGCCAGCGAGTGAGCCTGCTCGTAGGCCGTACAACCTCCCAGAGTAATCTGCACAAACCAAGCGATAATGTGATGCGAAGCAGTTCCAAAATTAACAGCAATGGAAGATTTTGGAATCTGAGACGATTGGATACCATGAGAGAGGCGAAGCGACTTCCGGATCACGACGAGGTAGAACCCCAGCGCGTAGGCGCAGAGCGCGGCGAGCTCCAGCCGCCTCCACGACATGCTGAGAATTGAGTTTGGCAAGTGAAGATCTCTCCCAACGGCGGGGAGGCTCACCGCTCGCGTCTCCGCCCCTGATACCAATGATGAGGGAGCGTGATCCGCCCGGCGAGCGGCGGATCCGCCGCCTTCTCCGACCTAAAATAACCGGATGCGGAGAAGGCCAAGCGAAGAGGATGAGGTGTGACGGGGCCGCGGCGAGGATTCCACCGGAGGCGGCGGAGACGACGGCGGCGGCGCGGAGGCGGAGACGGTGGTGCGTGTCGCCGGCGACCGCCGCGAGTGGGGTGTGCTCCGCGACTTATGTGGGCTGAGATAACGGGCCCAACTATTAGTCTATCTTGCGGCCCGGCCCGGCCCGTCAACGAAGGCCCATGGGCTTTCCGTGGCATCAGGTCTCACGCCACGTGGCAAGTTATCACTCGCTCGCGCTTCAGGCACGTGTCCATCACCTTCTCCCCACTTGCTGGGACGCACACGTGGCCTCTCCTACCACCGTATGTCAGTCAACTGGCCCCACCCGTCAGTGGCTCATCAGTAGATATGGATAAATCGCATTTTACATAAACACCCCCACATCAAACGGTATTTGCTAACAACACCTCTTCTCCATCCTCTTCTGTCTTCTCCATTTCCATTTCCTTCCAAGAAGAGGTTGCAGCGGCGCGCACCCAAACCCTCTCGGCATCCAGGGAAAACCAAGGTGCGAAATTTTTTTTTGTGGGTTTTTTTGGCTGCTTCCATTTCGCAATCCACTGATGGAGTACGTTGCTAGCAGTCGTTGCAATTTCTCAGTAATTTTACCGATTTACTATTTATGCAAGCTTACACTGGTGAATTTTTTTCAGGGTAAATTAGGCCTGCGTGATTCAAGAACCGCACCTAAAGTTTGTATTTTTCCAATGGATTCTATGGGGGTTTATGTTGTTTTTTCGTAAAGATGATCTGATCCGTCATCCGTGAATATTTTGTTGTCTGAACGAGTTATCCTATTAGTAAACAAGGAAGTTCCTGTGTTCTTGATAGAGATTTTGACTGATGATTAGGTAGTAGTGAGCTAGTGATATTCATTCCAAAGGAGCAGTAGAAGTAATAGCATCAGCAAGAATGCGAGGGAGACGGCGGAGAGCTCGGGAAGCTGACCCTGTGCCTGAGCCATTCACCATTGACGATGAGGTCTCCCATCTCACCAGGATTAGATCAGAGCCAAGTCAAAAGACTCTTGGTGCTTTTTACGCCGGTCGCAAGAGGGGCATCTCAACGTTCGGGCTGTTGTCCGGGAGGGAGTCTGGCCGTTCGGGTGCTGGTGGATTCTCTAGAGCCGATTGCGCTTACGCTGCCCGGAAACACCTGCCAACAAAAGGACCATGGTGTGTGGATGACATGACTAGTGAGGCGTATGTGTCGCAGTTCTCTAGTGATGGTTCACTGCTTGTTGCTGGGTTTCGGGTAGGTGATTTTGCTGCTGCAGAGAATAATCTACCTTGATATGTTTTCTTGTGGTTCTATTAGTGAAAGTTGTGCATACAGAAGTTTCAGAGCTAATTGGTAATGTTTCTCTCCACAAAATTTTGATGATAAGGGAAGCCGCATCAGAATTTACGATGCCGATAACGGGTGGAAGGTTCATAAGGATATAAGCTGCCGAAGCCTGCAGTGGACGGTTTCAGATATTGCTCTATCACCTGATCAGCAATTACTTGTAAGTCTGTCTATGATGCATCTAATAAACAGGACTCGATCTAAGACCTTAGCCCTGTTGTTTGGATGAAGGAAAATATATAGGAACTGATTTGTAATTGTTACGGGGAATGATAACCATAGTGGTAACATTTATCCAATCTGAAAAACTACTTGCTATCTCCATGTAGATGCTATATAGAAAATAGAAGACATGTTGAAAAACTATTTTTTCTCTTTTGCATGCTGATATTGGTGAAGTTCACTTTTTTTATGATTTGTTATTTAGTTTACCATTTTAAAATTCAATGATATATCAATTGACAAACAATAGCCGTTGTTTTATGAATAAAATTATCTCCGTGGTGAACGGTCTGTTTTGCATCGAACTGGGTGCTGACATTAATCATTTAGCACTCTGGATGTTTCATTTTCATGTGTGTGCTTGTTTTCCCTCAAGTCTATTTGATCCTTTCACAGGCATATTCCAGTTTGTCGCCTACTGTTCACATAGTGAATGTGCAGAGTTCTGCAAAGGAATCACAAGCTAATGTTACTGTATGTTCTATACTCCGAAGCTTTCCCTATATTAGTACTAGCTTTTGAAAGCATGAGCTGCCTAGCTTTGTTGAATTCATAAAATGCTAGTAATGTTCTTGTAACCAGCCATGTTTCAATTGTTCGTTTTCTGCAGGAAATTCATGATGGTTTGGAGTTTTCTAATGATGACGATGATGAATATTCTTTTGGAATATTTTCTGTGAAGTTTTCAAAGGATGGTCAAGAAATTGTTGTTGGCAATAGTGATAGATCTATAAATGTTTATGATCTTAGAGCAAATAAAGTGTCTGTTCGCATCCGTGCTCATGCGGTATAAATTAGCTGATTTGCCATATGCTTTTTGGTTCAATCAGTTGTATGACTGGTTTTTGCCTTGTTCATTCCATTTCATGACCTAGCTATCTCATTTATACCAATCTTCTAGTTTTTTATTTTACGCAATTGTATAACACATTTATTTGCTATCTTATTTTCTTCTCAATTGGTTCTGTAAGGCTGATGTCAATGCAGTCACCTTCGCTGATGAAAGTGGTAATCTATTGTACTCTGGAAGTGATGATAATCTCTGTAAGGTTAGTGTTCTTGTTAATTGTTGGAATAATGCCTTCTTAATCTTGCTTCAATATGAAAACGTACTCTATCAATTGGAAAGAAGAACTATCACAAACTATGTGTATAATGAGCATAACAAGAGTTGAATAGGTGATGGTGAAGGGTAGGGTTTACGGTTTGGAAATGGAATAATACAGCTCCTAGCATCTAGATGCTAGAATGCATTTGTGAAGGAACAGTAGTAAATCCAATAAATAGACTCTTAAAACATCCAATCTTGTAGTCAGTGCTTGTCCTAACAATATTTTATGATCCTTAGGTGTGGGATAGGCGGTGCCTTGCTAGAGAAAAACCAGCAGGTGTTTTGACAGGACATTTAGATGGGATTACATTTATTGATAGCCGTGGTGATGGACGTTATTTCATATCCAACTGCAAGGACCAAACGATCAAACTTTGGGATGTGAGGAAAATGTCCGCTTCTATTAAAGGGTATAGTTTTTGCTCTACGGCCATTCATTACTTTCACTTCTTTTTCTTGCGAGGAATTACATTTACAATGTTGATCCCCATATTTATTATATATATTTCTAAGACTCTCTATCGCCTGTTCTTGCAGCCGTCAACCGAGATTTTTTGACTGGGATTACAGATGGATGTCATTCCCGTTGGAAGCTCGACACTGTAAGCATCCAAACGATCAGTCTCTGGCCACATACAGAGGCCATTCAGTTCTGCGGACACTTATCCGTTGCTACTTCTCCCCAGTGTACAGGTTAGAGCCCAAGATGGATTATTTTAGTCACACGCATTCAAGTTTATTTTTAACCATTTTAGCAAAGCTATATTTCACTCTTTCAGCACCATCATGTACATACTGTTAAAGAAACAATCAGTGTTGCTGCTGCTTTTTACTCCTTGATGTCCATCAAAGTTGGTAGAGCATCATACTCTAACTAATCGCTATAAAAGCTTAGGTTTATGTCATTAGAGGTTTATGTCAGTCTTGGTTTCTGGAGTGGGTAGATCTAAGTTTAAGGTAGTTGATCCCTTCTAAAGAAAAAAAAAGTTTAAGGTAGTCGATTTGCTTGTGACCATTTGAGTGAAAAACTGTAAAGACAGCTATTATAATGAATTTAAACTAGCATGGATCTTGTTCAGTTACTAGTCTTATTAATAACAATTTCCTTCATTGCAGCACGGGTCAGAGATACATATACACAGGATCCAGCGACGAGTATGTCTACATCTATGACGTGGTATGTGATTCAACAATTTCCTCTGGATACTCTATTGATTTATTTGTTTATTCTTCATATTTTGTAAACTATAGCCTGTTGAGTTGGTACATTTTTCAGATACTTGGGTCATTTGTTATGTTACACCAATAGTGTGTCAACTATCATTGGGCATAAAATCCATCTCGTTCCAAAATCTAAAACTGATGTTCTTTCAGGTAACTGGGGATATCGTCGAGAAGCTTTCGTGGCATGGATCGATCATCAGGGACTGTACCTGGCATCCTTACAACCTGACAATCGTCAGCTCTTCCTGGGACGGCTACCTGGCAAGGTGGGAGGCATCAGGGGACGAGGACGACCTTTCTGTGCTCACGGAAAACGAACAGAGGACGAGTCCTTACCGTCAGTCGTACACACGGCACCTTCTGCTGTAGGGAAGAGAAGTCATTTTGGTTTCCTGTAAGGAGTTGTGATGTTGCTACATCTGTAATCGCCTGATTGCAATGCTCATTGCAACAGTGTATAGGACTGGGTGCTGCCAAACTGCATTTTCTGTTGTAGAGAGGCCATTGGTCGCCTGCAAAGAGTTATATTTGTGCTCTCCTGATTGCAACAGTGTATATAGGGGTGAAAACAGTCGAAAACGGTAGCGTTTCTTTGGGCACAATTCTCAGTCAGTCAGGAATTGACTATACTTATCAATTTAACTATTCAGCGACAATATGATGTTGAAAAAAAATAGAAAACCTAAATTTTATAAGTTGCTAAAAATGGTAACTGTCCAAAACGGTAACACTTGTACGGTTGGCAGCATTAGCATTTGGTGCAGTACAAATTGGCTTGTAGAGCTTTGCAACTGAGGCATGTTTAGGGAAGCTTCTAGCAATGCTTTTCACAAAATCTCCAGTTCCTCCAAATAGACCAAATTGTCATCTAGATTCTGAAAATCTGTAGTTGTAGAATATATTCTTAGAAACTGGTTACCAACCAGTAAATTCTTAGAATCTTAAGCTTCTTCGAACAAGGCTTGAGAATGTGATTATAAATGATTTGTGTCCCAATGGCAGTGAAAATTGGTTCTGTTGCATCCAAAATTCACGAATATGTCTAGTAATACTGAATTGATCATCAAATACTTGGCTGTGTTTGAAGCTGAGGGTTGGAAAACCTATGAAACGACGAATTACTATTAGTTGAAAAACTTGAAAATTAAAAATATTAAAAAGATAAACGTTTAAAAGTTCGAAAAACAAGAAAGCAAAAGTTAGGAGGAAGTATAGAACACACAGACTTGACCTCCAAAAATAACCCAGGAATGCTCACCGCAATAAAGCCAATAGGTTTTATGTATTTAAGGCATATTACATAGGAAGCTAATTTCAGTGTAGAGATGGTAAAATTGAGCCATATCTTACATAAACAAGTAGAACAGTAGTTTACAATAATAAGAGATTTATAGTTTGACGTTCCAAAACTTTGCCTCAGGCAATTCAGAGGACAATTCAACGATTGAGCATTGCCCTGGCACTACAAAACTTGTAACAATTAAAAACTCGAATATAAAGAGAATAAACTATCCGTCTAAACTTCCGAAGCAATTTTGGCTTCGTCAGATCTGTTTGAAGAGTACGATTTTCCATAGCCTTGTGAGCGCTCTCCAATGCCTCCACAGCGCCTGTTCCTTGATGTTGTTCAAGACGCTCCACGTCTGGGATCGCCATGTTCCTCATTTGTACTGGAACATGCACAGGTGGCATTTCTAGCGTTGCTTCCTGCTCATGGGGGCAGATTTGATGTAAACATGGGTTATACTGTGAAGCATTCTTGGAGAATTATAGCAAACCATCCATAGAACACTTAACAGTCAGCAAAAAAAAAAATGTTGTGCCAACCAAAAGATATCAATCAGCAAAGCTCTCAGACTCTCAGCCATGACTTGAACAAAACTATGCAAAATTCCTTGACTTATCTTTAAGATGAAACAAGAACACAAACCTTATTTTTCTGCTTGGTGCAAGTATTCCACGTTTCTCGATGCTCTTATATCGGTCCCTTGCTAGATTACAGCACCCCTGCATGAAATCATATAAAAGCAATTAGTTCGTGCTGAATTCTGGACCAGAATGGAAACTAAAGGAGTCCCTCTCACCTTCAGCTTTCTAAGAGAGCCACTAATCTCTTCTGTTAATAGAACTTGAACAGGAGCTGGTTCAAATCTGTTTGAAATTTGTAATTGTTAATTAGAAAACCAAACCCATCACCAAATAACAAGGCATATAGCATCACATGTACTCCCTCCGTTTCACAATGTAAGTCATTCTAGCATTTCCCACATTCATATTGATGTTAATGAATCTAGACATATAAATCTATCTAGATTCATTAACATCAATATGAATGTGGGAAATGCTAGAATGACTTACATTGTAAAACGGAGGAAGTAGCAACAAATCCTGCTATACTAAAATATACCCTCAGAAATAAGTCACTGTCAATGCTAATTTGAACAGCATAAAGTAATAGGGCGAGAGAAAAAGGACTTGGATGAGCAGATGAATATTTCTATCTTAATTAAGATAAAGAGTTTGTGGCTGACAAGTTCCATGAAAAAGTAGGCACATGCGATGATTTGATTATTGCTTTGCTGAACTGTTTTCTAACATGTGATGTGCTTGTAAGTGGGTGCATAACAGTATAACACCAAAATACTTCTCCGGAAGAGAACTTTACTCACAGTTCATAGCGTTTGTGTCAACTACTTCCTCCGTTTCATATTATAAGACTTTCTAGCATTGCCCCGTCTAGATTCATTAGCATCTATATGAATGTAGGCAAATGCTAGAAAGTCTTCTAATATGAAACGGAGGGAGTACTCAACTGCCTCACTTCCAAAAAGAATACGACTACTACATCACGGTATTCTAAAATTATTGTTCTACTTGAGTGTCCATGAAACATCTTGCCTACTAACTTAAATGTCTCCATGATATACTATGGCATCATTATATGTGAAATATGCAAACTAAACTATTTTGTTAATTTGCAGAATCTTTAAAACAGTGTAGCAATTTTATCCAAGATTAAAGGAATTGCTGTAAGAAAATATGAGTGACTTAGAGTAGGTGATTTTAGAGGTGTACTTGTGTCTGCCCAGACGAGGCGGGGCTGACTTCAGTCTTTCCTGTTTAGCCACAGTTCGCCTTATGTGCCTTTTCTCCTTTTCCTCATCTTCTTTAGCAATTTCATTTATTATATCAGGCAGGCTGCAAAAAGAATAATATAATAATACAAGCTAACTTTGACTGAAATGGCAGATCTTGGGAGATTAGTGAACAAAAATAAAAAGAACTACCTATCTATTTCCTTTGAAAGATTTTCCATCTTCTTTGCTTCAGCTTCTGCTCTTAACCTCTCCTTACGACGAGCTCTTTTGTTCAGTTCTACTCTTGTAACTCTTTTCGTTTTAGTTTTCCTGAAAAAATAATAAATCATACAATCAAAAGTACACTCTAATAGTGTTTGCAAGACAAATTTAAAATTTACTGAGTCAGAACAGTGTGTTTTGTTCATCAAGAACAGCACATGGTAATTCCAGAATTCTTAAGTTATAAGCTGTGACTTTCATGGTTATTTTCACAAATACAGTAAACCTGAATTCTAATATAATTACTTAGCAAGTGCCACATAGCAATTGAGGAATATAAAAACTCTAAACAGGGATAACCCATATTTTGCCCCATTAGCTTATTATCATATAGAAATGGAAAAAGATATATTAAAACATAAAAGCTTTGAAAATATATATTAAGGGCATAGTGACCATGTTATCCCTAAAAGCATGTAAAAGCTTTGGAAATTTAAGCATCACGCATAAGTCTATCGTACAGCATAAGTGCATAACCTATTAAAACTATACTTCCAATAGAACAGTCGAATCTAACCTCTGAACAGCCAAAGCATCAGCAGCCTGGTCTTCATCACCTTCTTCAACAGCTTCATCTCCATCATCCGCATCAAGAAAAAATTTCTGTAGGCAACATGCAGAAAAAAGGTATAAGTAAGATTGTACGCAAAAATGCTACATAGACATCACAAGCACAATCCACTAGTAAGGTGAAGGCCTGAAGGGCCATGCTATTCTAAATGAATATACCACAGAACATACTGGCATTGTATATGGAATCCAACTCCAAAAATACTCAACTCATAATACACAACGAAGTTCACAAAAAGGCAGTTTTCATTGCAAAGTAACTAAAAAGTTGAGAGCGCGTGTAACATTTCCAAGACATGAGAATATAGAAATTTCAACCATCTATTGGCAAAGAGATGCATAAGACTTACATCTTCTTCAGTGATTGCTTCACCAGGAACAATAAGTGGCACAGGTTTGGGCCCTAACTCTTTCGTGTAGATTTTACGCATCTCATCAGCAACAGCTTGAGCAAGAGAATCCTACAATGTCAACAGGATTTTGTTGTTAAATATAAGTGCT
Organism: Oryza sativa Japonica Group; assembly: GCF_034140825.1. Lineage (NCBI taxonomy): Eukaryota > Viridiplantae > Streptophyta > Magnoliopsida > Poales > Poaceae > Oryza > Oryza sativa. The sequence continues at coordinate 2,558,939 of NC_089039.1, forward strand.
AAGATATCCACTAATATAAGGATCATCAGTTCCTAAAACATGGGTAACATTGCCAAATCCGGAACATAAATTACAAAACATACCTGATGTGCTTCGAATGGGGGATTAAATGAACATCCTGGGGCCTCAACTTCAACAGCAGGAATCACAGATGCGGTAGACCTCTGCAACAAAAATGATAAAAAGAAAAAAAAAGAAACTAACAAATTAAAATTGATATACAAAACCCACAAATTCAGCATATTGCAACAGAAGAGATTTGTAAATTTTGAAAAATATGACTGCATAGTTCTAAAAATCGACTTTTTGTAATACAAATAGAGAAAGTGAAAACAGATTAACAGAATGCGGAGCATAGCAACACCTTTTTAGCCTTGTGATCTCCTTTAACATCTTCACCCCAGATGTCAAGGATCTTATCACCTGAATCATCTTCCTGTAAAACAGATGAGTCCACCTTAGCAACCTGGGACTTGAACAAAAGGAAATTCATTTTGTCTCAAATAAAAGCAATTGATACCATGGGAACAATTTTCGCTTCCTGTGTCTCTTTCGATTCCTTCTTCTTTGACTTCTTCTTATCCTTCTTTGTCGTTAAAGAAGACGGGACTGGTTGTACATATGGATTCCGCTTCAATACACTCTCATGATATAGAACCTTCTCTCTCTTCTTCTCAATCTTCCTTTGGACAGGAATATCTATAGCCAGTAAACAAAAGTGCCAACACACCAAGGGATACATTAGCAGGAAACACAGAGGTTACGAGGGAATAGACACAATAAACATTAACTCATTTAGAAACTTTGCGCCTACTTTGAAGCAAGTGAGATAATTCATTGCTGATATGAACCACTTTATAATTAAATATCAAAAGGAGCGGTTAAAAGTAACAGAGCATATCCTCAGGTCCCAAACTGAAGGTTAACTAATCTTCACAGTATCAAAACAATATATATAGATAAATGGTGATAGAACCAGCTTGACGCGACTATATGAAGCGATTTTTCACATTAAGCATTCCAAGAACACAAACTTTAGCGTCGATTCGAAACTACTACCACAACCCGAACCACGAGGTAGAAGACTCGGGAGTCTATCACCCAGCAACATCCACACGCTCGACCCCACGTGCCTTGTGATTTTACCTTTGGGGGCGACATCCGCCGCGGCGGCGTCGGCGGCGGAGGAGGTGGACGCGGCGGAGGCCGGCTTGTCGACGAAGAAGAGGGAGTCGGAGGGCAGGGACGGGATGGCGGCGGCCCCGGCGTGCGCGTCGCGCGTCTGCTTCTCGAAGAAGTCCTCGATGTCGTCGGTGCTGATGTTGGCGCGCCACGCCTTCTTCCCTCTCCGCGACCCCTTCGAGGCCTTCCCCATCTCCTCCGCCGCCGCTGGTGCCCCGCTCACCTCGCGCCGCCGCCGCCGCCGCCTCGCGCTCACGTGGGAGAGAGAGAGAGAGCGGGAAGGGGAAGGCGGAGGCGGAGGGTTTGGGAGGAAGGCTTTGTGGGGAGTTAGGGTTTCTGCGGTTAGGATGGGAACAGGGTCACTGACAAGTGGGCCATTGGGTTGATTCATTAGGAGAGGAGGAATTACAGGTGGTTGACATGTGGGGCCAGGCCATGGAAGAGCGAGGCCTACCTGTCAGTAGCTTCTAGTGAAAGGGCAATACACAAATAATGATCTCAGTTAATCCAAAATTTGCGTGTAGTGGAGTAGTAGATTCCAACAATATAATGGAATTCAGAGCCATATATTCTATCTATTTTCAGATTATGGGGTTGTTTGAAGGAGCTTAAGATTATGATAAACACTTGTTTGTTAGCCAACTTCCGAGAATCTGAAAAAACTAGGTTTCTCAACTTCTGGCTTCAATTTATTTTTCTAGATTCTGTAACTCCAGCTTCTCATAATCTGAACCAAAAGCTGCACCGTTTGGGGGAGCTTTTGATTCTGGGAGAAGCTGCAGCAGCTAGAAACTCCCCCAAACAAACTCTATAAGTCGTTTTGACTTTGGTCAAAGTTAAGCTACTCCAAGTTTATAAAAAGAGTAGTAATATATTTAACATAAGACAAATACATTATAAAAATATATGAGTAAATTGTACATAGGGTCACATTGTTTTACCACTATCGCACTTTGGACCAGAGATAAGCTGACATTTTCAACTTGGACCAAGAAAAATTACCAAATGGTTCACCATGGGCATGTTCTTCTACCTTCAGCTTTCCCTACCATGAGCAGGTTTGCCGAGTAGGTTGAGCAACCACCAGTCCACCGCCGCTGCAGCACTCACGCCGGAGCTCCCCAGCATTGCAAGCTTGAGTGGCATCTCGATATCTCCCCCACCTAGATTTTCACTTGCGGTCAGAAAGAAAGCAGAAAAGAAATTCTCCATTGGCCTTGGCCATTGCAGGGACAGAGGTGAAGCTCGTTTGCATCGACGCTGGCGGAGCTCGAGGTGTAGCATGGTGCCGACCGGTGGAGCTCGAGCTCAAGACAAGGACCAAAGCCATGGGGCACACAGGTGGTGCTAGCTTGGCTGACGGATGTTATTGCGCCAGCGCCGATACCAATAGGACTTGAGGTCGAACGCCGCGTCGGTGCTACGGAGGCTCGATGTCAAGAATGGAGGTTGTGAGGGATGATGCTGAGTGCAGCGGTGGTGCCGGATAGGGTCTTTCACCGGTGATGTTCCTGCAACATGGAGAAGTGGGGAGGGAGAGGAAGCTTGAGGAAACGGAGGTCCAAACTGAAATCGATTGTAAAATTAGGTGGTTCATAGTGGAAAGGTTAGATTGCCTCTAGTCCAAGTAAAAAATATAGACCCAATATGCAAGTTACTCAAAATATATTTTATAGATTTAATGAAATTAATTTGGTGTCGTAAATATTATATTACTGAATTTGTCTACAAAGTTAATTAAATTTAGAGCAATTTGATTTTGACTAAAATCTAAACAACTATAGTCTGAAACGGGGCAGTAAAATTTTAATTTCTTCTCCCTCTCACTATCTATCCCTCTAAATTATTACTCTGTATTTATATTTATTTAAGATGTGCGGTAATTTTCGAGTAGGCAAAATATCGAAGATACTTTTTGTGCCTACTTATTTGAATGTAATAAATGCTTCAAGCCGTCTCACTCTATCTTAAGAAATACTCCCTTCGTACTCGTAAAGAAAGTCGTTTAGGACAATGTTTAAGTCAAACCTTGAAAATATAAAATCATGAATAACTCTCAAGCTGTTGAGTTTGGAAATGTAAAAATTATATGAATAGATTTGTCTTGAAAAATACTTTCATAAAAATATACATATATCACTTTTCAATAAATATTTTTATAGAAACAAGAAGTCAAATTTGAGTTTTGGAGACCGTGTGGCTGTCCAAAACGACTTACTTTACGAGTACGGAGAGAGGGAGTATTAGCCAACATGACAAAAACAACAACAATTTTTTTAGTGCCCAAATTTAGCCACCCTGACCATTCTATTTTTGTTTCCCTACCCATACTCTCTCTTTCCCTTCCTCTCATGTACAAGTCCCGCTAATATGCAAGTTGACATGCAAATCCAATTAACGTAAAAGAGTCTGTTGGAGTGGACCAAAAAAAAAACAATATTTTGGTGAGAACGGCGGAACGAAGATTTGGAGAGCCAAATTTAGCACCTCAATTGAAGATGCTAATTTTTTTCCAACTATATAAATACAGACTATCATTTATATCTTATTTGTAAGTGTATCTCTTGAACATAATCATCAAGAAACTAATGCCAATAATTCTATTGACATTTCTAAATTCCATGCATTAGACATAGGCAGTTAGGCACCAGGACGTGTAGAGTGCCAACGATTTTCAAACCAGAAAGATGTCACATTCATATAGGATAAACAAATAAACTTGCTTTGATATCCTCAGTCCAGAATGTAGAGGGAGCACCTTATAGTCCAAATTTATTTAACTTTCCTGGTTTCATCGTATGTATAAATTGCTCGCGCAAAAATGATGAATATTTAATGCGATCATCCGGCCGCACAGAGCGCACAACCATGGATATGATCCATTGCAGAAACCTAGCTAGATTAACACCGATCGCTCGATAGATTACCAATAAACACCACTCCCAAAACACGACCAACAGTATAATTCTTCACACCAGAAAGCCACTCTGCCACTGGATATATCACGGCGAGACGAACAGTACATCTACTTTATACCAGAAAGCCAACTACGATGTTTTAGTTCTGATGGACACAATTTAATACCAAGAAATCCATACAATACCACTAATCCTAAAATTTGTAAGCTTAAATGTACCCTAAATACCCCCTGTTAATTTCTATCCAGGAGCACTCCTTTCTCAAAGGAGAGGATTCAAACAAATGCATCAGGGCAACAACATTCCTGAATCCCAAGATTAGAATGCCGAGCGCCCTTTTGAATCTGAGGAATTGGAGAAGTGGCTTGACCTTTTCCTTCTAAGGGTCTTCCATGTAAAACTGCCCCCCTGCAAAACACTTGTGGTGGATTCATCTTCGGCATCGTCTTCATTCTCATCCTTGCTATATGAAGAAACCCCAGCCCTTACTTTTTCTGGTGTCCACATTGGAATGCTGGCATCATCTGCAATGTTCACTAGAGATTTATGCCTTTTCCTCCTCTCACTGAAATCGACTTCTTGTACATCAGACGAATAAGCGCTCCGCTTTGCTCTTGGAGCCATCCTTGGAGTCTCTTCAACTACATCATCTGCTTTCATCCACTGATCACCAAAAGAGTCTGAGTAGACAACCTCTTTCCTGCGTCTCTTCGTAGTTAGCAGAACATTCTGGGGTTCATCTGCAGGTATCTTCTCTGTTAAAGTATCATTGGCAAACACCCAGTCTGGAACCTCAATTCCCTCCATGAGCCTCGGTTTGTAGTTTTCTCTTTGCCGCCTTTCTTCATCCATCTTCTCAAACAACCAGAATTCTTCATCATTACGAGCAGCCAAACGATTTATTTCACGCTCACTAGGGATATCAGTTCCCAGTGAGCTTGTTCCTCTCCTCAGGATCTCCTGCAGCAATGCTCGCCTATCCTGAGCTGCAGAAGGAATTGAAAGTGTTAATTCGCAATACACGCACAGAAAATGAAAGTGATATGAAGGCTCTATGAATTCGCATTTTTTTTACAGTGCTTGCAAGTTACTAGGGGTACCTCCACTTCAAATAAATATCCACCGTGATCATTTTAGTACCTCTAGCACCTTCCAAGATCATTTCAGCAGTTAATATTTCTTTAAGTAAAGTACCTCCAGTACCTTTCCAAGCACCATAAAAAATCTACTCCCTCCGTTTCAGGTTATAAGACTTTCTAGCATTGCCCACATTCACATATATGTTAATGAATCTAATGAATTTAGATTCATTAACATATATGTGAATGTGGGCAATGCTAGAAAGTCTTATAATATGAAATAGAGGAAGTATGAATTTTGTTCGAGGATTTAATCTAACCTGTGGAGGTTGTGTTGAACAGCCCAGCCTGCACATTCACATATATGTTAATGAATCTAATGAATCTAGATTCATTAACATATATGTGAATGTGGGCAATGCTAGAAAGTCTTATAATATGAAACAGAGGAAGTATGAATTTTGTTCGAGGATTTAATCTAACCTGTGGAGGTTGTGTTGAACAGCCCAGCCTGGATAACTTTTGCATCAATACCCATCTTCTGTTTTGCACGGTCCAAGATCTCTTCTTCAATTGAGCCAACACTAACAAGAACGAATACACGCACTTCATTCTTTTGTCCAATACGGTGGGCACGGTCTTCAGCCTGCTGATCCATTTGAGGATTCCAGTCACTGTCAAAAATAATAACAGTGTCTGCAGTCTGCAAGTTCAACCCAAGGCCTCCAGCTCGGGTGCTGAGAAGAAACAAGAAATATTCTGAGTCCTTCTTGTTAAAATCTGCCAATAATCTCCCTCGCTCTTCAGTCTTCGTAGATCCATCAAGCCTCATGTACTTGAACTGGTACATTTGCAAATATACTTCTAAGATATCAAGCAGTTTTGTCATCTGAGAGAAAAGCAGAACCCTGTGACCAGCTCTCTGCAATTTTGGAAGTAGCCGGTCAAGCAATTCAAACTTCCCTGATGATCTAACAATTTCCTGCCGTTGATACATGTTATAATGCTCAACGAATAGATAGGGATGATTGCAACATTTTCTAAGTTGCATCGACAGATTTTGCAAAGCCTTTGATTTGAGTCCTGCATATACAAACATGACAATAAGTTTGTTGTTTTCTTAAGCAAGACAGAAAGGTCATAAAAAGAATGAAAGTGAAAAACTAAAAGCAAGGATGAGACTATGAATTAGATATAGCAACAACAGGGGAAAAAACAGATCCATATTTGCAGTGGAGCCAAGTCATTAATTCTGAGCATTATTCCAATCTCTTCGAACCAGTCAAACATTACAAACAATTAACAATATGAAAAGGATTAGTATCCATACCAGATCCTAGACTAACCCTTCCATTGCTAGTGACTTGTTCATAGTATGCTTTTTGCCAAGCAGACATGTCACACTTGAGTATTACTTGTGTTTTCACAGGAAGATATTTTTCCACTTCATCTTTCTTCCTCCTCAGCAAAAATGGACGCAGCACCTGTGCAGAGAACAAAGAGTAACGGAATTATTTAAATAAATATTCACATATATTAATAATTAGCCTAACTCATGTTTTAGCCACACACTTTGCATGCTGCAGGAATTCAACCGAAAAGGTGATATGCAAGAGAAAGTTAAAGCTAACTATTGCAAATTTTAAGTTAAAACTTAAAAATACTGAATGACATGAGTAGGTGGATTGGGGGCAACCATCACTCACTTGATGCAAACGATGTATAATTAGCAGCTGTTCCTCATCATTAAGGCTGACTTCACATGCAAATGGTGCATTAAACCATTCCTCAAAATTCTGTGATGAATTAAAAATATTGGGAAGAATAAAGTTCAGCAAAGACCACAGCTCTTGTAGGCTATTTTGGATTGGAGTGCCAGTCAAAAGTAATCGGCGACGGATTTGATATCTACAAATGAAGTATAGTAAATGTAAGTCAGTGTAAAATGTCAATTCAAAAAAATCAATGTAAAATTATCCTAAAAAATCAAAACTATTCATTTCACTAAGCTTGAAGGAATATGTTAATAATGTCCAATCACTAAAAAGAAGGATGAAGAATAAATGTAAAAGAATTTGCTAACATGAGAGTAGGCAAGTAGCCATGAAGCAAACAAATACTGAGGTGCGAAAGAAAATAGGTGTGCTAAATATCAAATTATATTCACAAAACAAACTAATAATGTATTACATTCACAGAACAAATTTCATTCTTATAATTTTAGTGAATGTTACCAATCCACAATGAATTTGATGTTGTGTTTGGGGCCCACTGTCACCTTCTTTGATGAGAAATAGAAAAGTTCCAAGTGATAATCAGCCAAATATAACTAGTCTCCTGAATGCAAACTGGTGAAGTCACAAGGTTTTTAAAACCACTTTTGGGGAGGAGGTTTGTAAGACCTGGTACTACAAATAATGCTTAATTTTTTTGGGTCGCTAATACTGAAGTCATTTATGGGCCAGTGGGTCAAAAATCATAGGACATAAATTGTGAGTGGTATGTGATCACATGCTGAGTTTTACTAGAGTATATTATGAGCAAAATCTATACCTAGAAACTAGTGTGCGAGCAAGCGCACATTCATGGTTTTTCAAACGATGTCCTTCATCAACTATCAGATAATGCCAGTGAACCTTCTTCAGGAACTTCAGATCTTTCAGTATCAAGTCATAGTGCGTGAGCAAAACATTAAACTGCCGTTGTCCAAAATTCTTTTCCCTTAGAGCCTTCCTATCATCTGGACGACCATCATACAGAATTGTCCCAATGCTGCAAAACACAAAAGTATGATCAGTTTGGGTACTTTGATACAATGTAGAATGGAAATATACACAGATGTTATGATCATCCTCCCAATGAAAAGTACCTAGGAGCCCAAGTTTTGAATTCATTAGACCAATTTGGTAACACGGCCTTTGGTGCTATTATTAAGTGTGGTCCTGTAACCTCCTTCTTCTCCAATAGATAGGCGATCAAAGCTATGGTCTGAATTGTTTTCCCCAAACCCATTTCATCAGCCAGAATACCATTCAAATTATTGTTGAATAAAGAAAGCATCCATTGCAGGCCCTCTAATTGATATGGTCTTAACTCCCCACCTTCAAGAGCTGATGGTTGTTCCGTTACCTATAAATTCAAAGAAAGGGAATAAAAAATGTTTGTTTTTAGTTGCATGAGTCCAAAAGTGCAGAGCGCTACAATTGTACTGTAATGATGCAGGAAAAGGATAAAATAATGTAAAACCAGAACAGCAAAATCGTCAACAAGAGATGGATAACCGATCGTTAACACTGGAAGTACCCCATTTGTAGACCCATGGGCAGTGAAGTATCATACATTTGCAGGTATTGAAATCAAACAGAAACAACTATCATTATATCAGCAAGTTAACGAAGAAAAAGAAAAAAAATACTGAAATATGATAAGTCTTTAATATCAGATTGCCCATGTCACATGAGAATGCAAACAGTGACAATGGCCAGTTGTTCAAAAGTTAATTTCGCAAACTATGTATATGTTGCCAAACTACAGATCTAATGTTAATTTTACACAAGTGCACATCATTTGCCCAAAAGTTTCAAGCAACCTTACAGAATCATATTGCAATCGAACTGACAAGGTAGGCACATGCCAGTGGCATGCAATTTTCAAGAAATGCCATAATGTCACATTGCAGATGAGAGATGAACAAACACAGTAAGTTTTACATGTCTACCAGACTACCACTGATGCCTAGTCAGCTAATGTAACAGTGGGGTTTCTTGGTAATTGCGTAAAAAGATCTGTACTTTTGTGAAATAAAATTTTGAATTTGTAATTTTCTCAGTTTCCCACACTTCGGCAATGTATATGTAGTTTTCCCAAATTTAATCCTTATCCAAATCGTCATTTATTTATTAACACCAGGGATCCGAGGGAAGCATAAACTTTAGTGCACATCAAAAGCACGCACTCAAAGGTCAAAATTATGTCCCGCCTACTTCTGGAATTTTATCGTATGCTCACATCAATACATTGGTCCTCTTCTACTAAGCTGCCACATTAGTTTTTTTTTACTTATACAAATAAGATTGTCCTAAGAACCCAGATGACCCCATCACTTTCTCAGGCTGCACATGCATAAAATTCATATGGTGAAAGATGAACTTCATATACCTTCTCTTCAATAGAGTGGACGGTAGAATCAAGCCTATGGCCAGCATTAAATTTACTATGATCAGCAGAACTATGATGGTCTGCATCAACATCTGATGGGGACTCTTCATCAGGGGATTCAACCTTGAGGCCTGATATTTGAGAACAATCATCAGATTCTGACCCTTTTGGCAGTTCAGATCCATCAGGGCGACTAACATGCTCAGCATCTTTTTGTCTCTGCACAGCTTTCCCTATTCCTTCAAGAAGCTCATTTGTTTTTCCAAGGAGCAGTTTCAGGCGCTCGTTCTTGCTCTCCTCAACCATACGCAAATAAGCTTCTTGGTCACCAGCCTTCAAAACTTGTAATCTACTCTTTTCCATGCGATTTATACGTTGACGTGCACGAACATGCCATGCCTACATTTAGAGGAAAAAAAAAGGTCACAAACATTTGAACAATCCACAAAAGGAATATATCTAGGAACAAGTACATATGCTCTAACAAAGGAAATGCAGTACAATGATAACTCGATAATGTATTGATGAAGTAGCAAACAAGAATCAAGAATTTAAACATCTTTTATAGAGACTTGATCCATACTATCACACAAAAACTCAATCTTTAATTCATTATTTTTGCAGGGTACACAATTAAGTCATCATCCATAAGGTATTGTTCACTTGTTTTCTCACCAAAATGTGTGTGCCATCAAAATTCTCATCTTCCATAATCACCAACAGCATAAAATATTATTCCAAGGCATATCATAAGTTATAGGCGCGAGACCATTACAGATAGGGGCATAGGGCATAAAATATTATTCCAAGGCATAGTAAAACAAAAATAGTTTCTTTTCTCTTATACCTATAGGCACTATTGGCAAACAACACTGTCATAAGGTACTGGTACCAGTGCAACCTAGTCTTTGTAACCAAAAAAAAGGGAATAATTGGTCCAAAATATGGTGAGTTAGTTTCTCCATAGGGAAGGAACCAATTAGGCCAATCTCAAGCTATCTGTTAATCTCTAATGAAAATTATATTGACCGTACCAGAACTCCATCATTGCGCTGTTTTTTTCGTTTGTAAGAAGCCGGTACTTGTAGCTGATACTCCCTAGCAGCATTAAGAATTTCTGAAAAAAATTTCCTCTTCCTGATCTCTGCCTGGTTCTTTTCCTCCTCTTCAAGTCTTGAGATCCTCTGTTGTTCCCAAATACCAAAAAGGGAGTCCTTATTAATTCAAGTGTATATAAATTAACCAAACATATAATAATCAAAAGATACATGATACAAAACCTCTGAGAATCTCTTTTTGCGGTTGATATCATCAGCATCCATTGAAAAACTATCTCCAATTCCATACATGGTAAAAGGATACCGTATACGCATCATCCCCCAGTCAAACAATTGCCTATCAGGGTGTGCACATTTTTTGTGTAGCCAGTATTCTGCACTGATATCAGTCCTTACTTTCTTCTGCAAGTCTAATAACTGCACAAGTATATGAATAATCAGCGAGCTTGATAGGATAACTCACTTCTAATATCGTACTTCTTGATATAGACCTATGGAATTCATACACTTGTTGAGCTTTGCACTAGATAGTTTCAATTTTCAAATAGCCAAACTGTCCAACAAAATAGAATTAACACCTCACTAAAGGATAGTGCACAGATCATATGATGATACTACTATTGTACTAGTACTCCCTGCCTAAAGACGTCCTCCATACCAACTACTCAACTGATTAATTGTTTCAATGCCTTGATCAAAACGGAGTTGGATCTAGCTAGGTGCATAGCAGTTTTTGTGGAAAAGCACAATACTTAATTACTTATGCAAATCATTGTACAGTTGAGAAATTACAGAGATCCTTTGTGGTTTTTTTATAGAAGTACTGAGGCATATTAAATAAAAAAAATCAGTAAGGCGTGAGTTATTTACATGTACATTCAAGACCCAAATTTAGGAACAAATTCTATCCGTTCAGAAATATGATATTTTAGAAAGCATGCAGTCAAACATCTTTACTAGTTACTACTGAGGGAGTGGGGAGGAGGAATGTGGTTTAGAACACACCATCACAATCACCAATTCGAACATTTTTAGTAGTGAAGCTTATTTATCTATTGAGTAGAGGGCCTATTAGATAATTTGCAAAATCACCATTGCGGTTGATGTAGCTTCACACCTCCATCCCTGAATTCCTCAACCGGCCACATATATATTTGAACTCCTGATTCGCAAGCGCGTTCAGTGTGAATGGTTCTCACGCTTTCCATTTTAGCGTTCTCCCAGTGAGTGATATCCGTTTTCTGTTCCGCATAAAACAATCTGTTTACGCGAACGTATGTGTGGTCATTCCACTGACAGAGCGCTGGGCTTTAGAGGTAGAGGGCTACATGAGCTTTCTTCTTTTTAGGTTTTATCAATTTTGGTTCAAAAAGAAATCTTTGAGTAGATAAAATTTTCAAGAAAAGGAAGTTTTTCCAATGGATCATTGGATTTTTTTCTCTCTATTGACAGTTTTACCATATTAAAGTTTGTATCCATAATAACTATGGGAAGTTTTCTCTCAGAATAAAAATCTGTAGAGTGATTTTTCTAATGGAAAGATTTAAACCCATATAGGAAGTTATCAAAACTTCCTAGATGGCTCGTACCTAATGCTACGCATGTTACGCGTGATAACGTGAGCGCAAATTGCGTGCCACACACTCCCTCGCCCATTAGGCGCCCCCGACGTTTACATAGTAATCATCGCCACATCAATAGTTTCCTTGGTTTCTGTTCTAGGAGCTAAAACAACTGCCTAGGATAGTACAGTTATGGTTTTCTTCACACATGCATCAAGATTTGGTAGGCAAACTGCTAGTTAAAGACAATAAGTTTTTTGGTACAGTCAAAAGAAAAGACGAACAGTTTTTCCCTGGACAAGACTACTGCAGTACATTATTGGGTAGTAACGTCTGAAATCTGCCCGTCCATAAAATGTACTAGAAGTCTAAAATGCAATAGATTATGCATGTTTGCACAAATGTCGCTTTCCAAACAAAGTTAATTTGTATACTTCACACCACTAGGGACATCACTGTACACAAAAGGCACCATCTAAGAAAAGCAGTAACAGCAGAAAACATCAACGCCTCCAAAGTAACATTTGCTTCTAATATCACATTTACCTTAAGCCCGTACAATTCAAGCAAACACTTCATTTGCAAATCTTCACCCCTAGTAGATGGTAATCCTGGCACATAAACAGAAATGAGTTTGGTGGTGGTACATAACTAATACAGTAGTCAACAACAAAGCAGGTTTTAGAGAGGCTGAATATTAAAAATATCTTATGCATGATAATATTAGTAGGCAGCATCCTATTGGTGGAATATATGCTAAGAATAGTTTCAGAAAAAACTAAACTGTTGACAATAAAACACGTATAGACTTTAAAAAGTCAAACACAACAACATCAGCTTTTGCACCGTTTCAGAAGGCCAGTTATAATTCAACTTTTTCACAGTGCAAGCTTACAGGCCCAAAAGCAAAAGGTTTGCAGTTTACACCAAGGCCAGGCCTGGGAACTTCGTAAGACCAAAACGTAGTAGGCCGGGAAAACACATCCCAACCCATCCAGTTTTGTAAGAACAGGAAAATCAAAGCAGGATAATCACAAACACCAAAGAGGAGTCTTGCCGTTAAAGTAATTTAACTTAGAATAAATCAGAAAGTAAAAATAGGTGATGTATGAGCAGACCTTCAAGTTCAGTCAGCCTATGCTGAATGGAAGTGTTGAAGCGGTCTTCTTTTAAAGCAGTCAACTCTGAGTATGACATATACGGTCCTTGATTCTTCAATACAGCATCTTCAAGCTCTTGAATCAAGGTGACTCCCTATAAGGCAATCGATTTATTCTCAGTTAAAACGCAAATGAGAAGGCCATTCAAAAGCCTACTCATAAGCACTATGCCTCAGCCATAACCCAAAAAGGAGAACAAGAGGTAATGACACACCCAATCATCGCAGTGACAATATGGTGCTTTGAAACTACAACCCTAACAACAAAATCAACAGCACGCAACTCAACAAGGCCCAAATAGTATGAATCTAACTTTTGGACCAGAATTTTGTTTCAATCACATAAAAACAATATGAGGTAATGTACGTAAGTAAATACATCTACTGAGGGCAAATCCTTGTATAGACCCAGTATTAACCAAGTTCTCTGGAACTTATATCCCGTTTAGGCTATGTTCGGTTAATCCCCAAGAGGGAGGGATTGGAGGGGATTTATTCCACACCTATTGTGGTGTGCAATTATTCCCCCTCAAACCCCTCCAATCCCCTTCAACCCCCTCCAAACCGAACAAGGCCTTAAAGACAATAAGGCTTTTACTAATATAATCCTAGACGCTAGTACACACTTCACAAACATGGTGGCATACCAACTGTAAAAAAAAATGATTAATGACATCTAAAATATTACACACCACAAACATATATGCATTTGTAAAAAATAAAAAAAAATGATGTTTCCACATCATCAGAAATCCCTAAAACACTAAACATCTCTTTTTTTTTTTTGGTGGAACAAGCATCCGATCCACAAAGCAGTTCTAGCTCCAGATTAATCAGGTAAGTATGCCTTGCAATGCCTCCACCCGATGAAACCCAAAACCATACTAGGTATAGACATTCATCAAAAAATGTCACCGGAGGAGCGTTCTACAAGTGCAGCCCACATTCCCCAACTGTAAACCACTCTAGAATCCAGCAGCACGGGAAACCCTAACTACATCTCGCCAATTCTACTGAACATGCTAGCTAATCCAACAGCTAGCACTAATCGAGCAACTCGAAGCACACCCAACCGAAAGGGGAACGCACAGCAAAATTGATGAAGCACAGGGGCGCGCACGCACCTCATCCGCACCGGGAGAAGCATCCGCGCGGTCCTCCTCCCCCTCCCCGCTCTCGCCGCATCCATCCCCGACAGCCGCCGCCGCCGCCGCCACCTCCTCTTCACCCCCCTCCTCCCCTTCCCCCTCCCACGCGTCGCCGCCGTGGTAGATGGACGAGACGGCGTGCAGGACGGCGGGCGGCAGCGGGAGGTTGCGGGAGAGCAGGTTGAGCGCGCCGATGAGCGTCCTGGCCTGCTCCGACGCCCCGCCGCCGCCGCCGCCGACGACGACCTCGTCACCGCCCACGGAGGCGGGCGGGGCCACCACCGCCGCCGCCGCCGCCTCCACCGAGGCAGCCATCGCCTCCCTAGGGTTTCGCTCCGCCTCCACGGCCGCGAGGCGAGGCGAGGCGGCGAGGGTTCAAATCGGGGCGCGGCAAACGGTCGATGGTTTCCTTCCTCCGCTCGCTTTTGAGGGGGGAAGACTCGTTTTCCCGCTGCTTCGTCGGCTTCGATCGATCGACCGGGGCGAGGGAAGGTGAGGCAGGCGCCGCGCCTGTGTGGCTTGGCTTGGGCTTTCGGTGGGGAAATTTTAGGGTTTTTTTATTTTTGTTTTTTTTACGGCGTTCGGGTTGGGGATATTTGTAGTGGGTCGGGTCGGTGGACCTGTCGGATCCGATTTGTCTTAACCCAAGGCCCAGCCCATAACGATATGTTTACAGTACTCCCTCGGACTTCAAAATAACCAAACAATTTTGCTATATCTCACTCGAAAGATTTTTTCTTATCTCACACTCGATTTTCTCACTCAAATTTACAGTGCATTTTCTTGTAAGTTACAGTGTAATTTATGAAACTTACACTGTAACTTTTGTAAGTTACAATGTAATTTTTGAATCTTTGCATGTAAATTTTAAATTTTGTATTGGATTTGGTCTTTTTCTTGAGGATATGGTAATTTAGTGTCCATTATGGTGTTTCTTAATTGCTTTTTGCTTTTTATTATATCTATCGAATTTTAATGCAAAGATTAAAAATATGTGTGATACGATCATAAAAATCTTTCGAAATATGTATAGGTACTCCCCCAAATAAATCTGGATAGGCTATCGATAGTATCTCTGTTCAATATTTTATTATTACAATTTTTGTTATATATTTATCAACAATTTTTTTCCTAAAAATTTGACGGATGTAATTACAGTATAATTATAATATAATTATATCGAGACTTGCATGCAATTACACTGTAACTTGCATGTAATTTGTACGTAACTTTCACATGTTGAATTGTTAGATTTGTTTCAAGATTTGTGCAAGTGAGGAAGGAAAAAAATCACAGTGTGCATACATGTGAGAGGATTCATTCCCACGATCTCCGTTTCACTGAAATATCATGTTACGTAGAGATTTTAAAAAGCTACATACAAGTTACATTATAGTTACACGTAAGCTATAATATAATTACATCACAATTATACTATAGTTATATTTGTTAAATTTTTGAAAAAAAAAATTGTTGATAAATGTATAAGTGATCCCTTTTATTATTATCTAGATTTATTGTACTATAATATATCAAGACTCGTCTTTGTTTATTTTAGAATGGAAGAAGTAATAATTTTGCAAGTATTTTTGTCCTAACCATATAGATATAGGCATTCAGTGAAGTATCTCTATTAGCAAATAAACAATATATTTTTCCTCCTGTTCAAGGAAAATAATAATAATAATTTAGGTCCTGCTCAAATGCTCAAAAGAGCTCATAGGTCATTCCCAGCGAGAAATGATGATTGATTCTAAGTTCATAATAATTATTCAAGGGAAAACGCGAATGAACTGAACGTTACAAAGTTAAAAGGTTTTCCAAAATATGCCGAAGAAGAAAAGTTATTGGAGATCATGCCATTTAGCTTAGAAAGTGTGCCATGGATACTCCATAATCTATAAGTTATAAATAACGAGAATGATGTCTTATATGTAAATTTATATATAAATAGATGAGAACACTAAATCAAATAGTTTGTACGTTTGTATAATGGTTTACCCTCAAAATTGGGCCAAAAGGGACATGGGTATCTCTTTTTTGTGTGAAATGATTAGAAACTGTTAACGACCAAATTTGGTAATATCTGCATCGGAAAGAAGGTCCGATGAAGGTTGGATTGAAGCGGAATCGAAGATGAGGATTATAGCGGAAACAGAGTAAGAATCGGCTGAGGTTCGGATCGGCTACGATTAGAATCGGCTAAGTCCGAGTTGGACTGGGTTAAGTGATACAGTCTATTCTGACAATACGACTTGTATCCGATATCGGGTTTGAGTTGATGTACTTCAAGATGATTGCCGCACATGGATAGAGTCCTGAGAAGGCAATTGTATCTATTAATTAGGATATTTTATGTAATTTCCTTAGAGATATGCTTGGGCAAAAGTTTGCCGCAAAAGACTTATGGTATATTAGAGTTTGTTAGAGATAATAGTCGTGTCCGGTATGGACATATCTTGTAATTCTCGGGTATAAATAGACCCCGAGCCCTATGTAATTTTTAACACACGTTCAATACAATTTCGGCGCATCGCCACCCTTTTTGCTTTAGTTTTATTTCGACGAGTTCTTGCTTTCGGGTTGAGCTGCATCGGTTTCGATCTTCAACAAGAGATAAAACTTGTTATGACGGCTTGCGTTCTCGGGATTAGTGCTTCTATCTTTATGACACTCTAATCTTGTTTATGTAATTCGTTGAATTATCATATATCTTATATAATCTCTAGCAATGTCGCCATCTAACCTACAATCGGCTAACATCTGTTAACATAGGGCAGCCGATTAGGTTAAATATCGATGTTGGTTTAGATTGTATAAGATATCTACCACTCTATGAAACTTCCAGCGGTTTGATTGTCTAGATATTGTTCTTCTTTTCATACTTAATGCTGCATCAGTTGAGTTTGACCTATTAAGTCGTGCTTAGAATATCAATCTCTAGCATGCCTTCTGGTTGCTGATTAGGGTAGTATCGGAGTTTCAGCCGATCTTATCTGATTTAACTATATTTACTTTATATGCTTCATTGACACATTAGATCTGCCCCTTATGTCAAGATATTATTGCATTTAAGTATATTAAGCTTCGGTCTGTTATATTCTACTTGTTTTAACCTCTTAACATAGAGTTGTATCGGAGTACTAGCTGATACATGCTAGATCTATCTGATCGGCTATGCTGTAAACACATATAGTTCTGTTATTAGCATATATTTCAATCTAAGTGATTTATACTGTCTCGGCATGATGACCGATCTATCCCAATCACTTGGTTTAAATATATGTCGATATAAGAATTATATTCTATTGACATCTACAGCCGATCGAATAGATTTAGTTCTTCATTATCTATTTATAACCGCCGATCGACTCACATATGACATTGGCTCAAAGATAAATGATACGTCATCGGCACATAGCCGATCGGCTATCATTTATGTATTTAACCACGATTGTATTGTCTTTGTTTCTTGTTGATTGCAAAATCAAATCAACTGGCACGCTAGCATACCCGAAGGCGAGTTTTGGACCTGCACTGGAGTTAAGCAGATCTCTTAGGCCTCGTGTTTTACGTCAACAGAAACATACCCTAGTTTACATGCTTAGCTTATCGTGTTTCTGATGTCAATGAAAGGGATGGTTCTTGGGTATTCTTTTATAGTCATACTAATTAAAAAAACTCTTATAGTAACCTAATTAACAATCAATCGATATCACCCTGATGACACAATATGTACTACCTAGTGCCCCTGTCCAAATAGCTGAGATGATTTTCTTCATGTCTTCAAAGCACAATCCTTTACACCTCCTATCTCAACAACCCACTTTCTACATGCCCTTTGTGCCTCCGTGTTGGTTTTAATCACTATCTCTAGTGCCTTTGTGATTATATATGATTACTCACTTTATTTCTAAAACCTAATAGCTTTAGTGTTTGTTATGTTGTGCATGTATAAAATGTCCAATTTCCACACTACGACATGGCTTAGATATCACTCCCTATGTTTTATATTATAAGGATTGTTTCGATTTCTTTTAGTCATTTTTTATATTTTACCAAGTTTACTAAAAAGTATAGCAACATTTCTATATAACACAAAACAATATATACTAAAATACATTCAATGTTATATTTATTGAAATCAAAATGGTGTTGTATGTGTTGCTAAAATTTTTCTTTAAACTTGGTCAATTATAAAGACGTTTGACTAGAAAAAAGTTAAAACATTATGAAACAGAGTGAGTACTAGTTTCTTAATAATTAAGTGCCCACTTGGCATAGCTTCCGCTTTAAGATGGAGCTTATTTCGTTTCACTGATTTTTAAAAATAAGTTTATAAAATATATATTTAATCGTCTTCGTCGTGATCATGAAAAAAAATTTGAACAATGGAGGCGGGAGAGAAAGCCACTAAAACCAAGCTTAAAATAGAAAATTAAATTATAATCCAATCATGACAGTTAATGCCGTGGTCCAAGTGTTCAACGGTAAAAATGTGTATTAAGTCATGGTGCCACAACACTTGCTTAGAGCAATTAATAGCGTAGTTTTACATGTTTTTGAATCGTGGCACCAAAGCACTCGCTTAGGTCAATTAATAGCCTAGTTTTGCATGTTCCATGCATACTGTACTGTTTTCTAATATCTTGTTGAGTCGTTTTATGGATCACTCACTTTCTCTATATAACTCAAATCAATTTTATCGGTTGACTACTAATAGACCATACACATACTTTTAAACTGATTCGTCAACCATATGACCACCCGCAAAAACCGATGACCATCAAACAACGACATTTCTCCTAATACCTCAAAGTCATCTTTGAAAACCCGCTTAATTTTGTCATCTCTAACCAAAAAAAAAAGTTGACAAATGTCACGGTTGAAAGAAAAGAAAAAGAAGGTATTAGGACACGCACACAGCACACGGCACTGGAGGAAGCATCCTAGAATTTTTTTTTTCTAGAACGCCATGGCGTTCCCACACACCTCCTCCTGTTGCTGTCCCCGGAGAAGAAACCCCTCCTGGTGTAATCTGAGCCGTGTACGGTGTCCTACCAATAGTACTAGTAGTAATTCACACCAGTTAGAGCCCCCGGCCAACCAGGACTCGTCTGCTCCGCTCATCTGCGCTGCTGGCTGCTGCGACGGCGCCCCCACCACCCTCCGGCCGGCGGCGGCGGCCGCGCCTCCCATTTACTCCCGCCTCGTCCTCCTCGTCTCTCTCTCTCTCCTCCGATGGTGGTGGTGGTGGTGGTGTCCTTCCCCCACCTCTGAGCTGTTGCTGCCAGCTGCCACCATTGACTCCGGCAAAGCGTACACCCCATTTAACCCACCGTCGCTGACGCCTGGGCCCCACCGTATTGAATCCACCTCTAACACCTGGGCCCCACCAAATTCCCCACCCCCCTCTACTCTCCTCTCCTCTCCGCGAGCTCGAATTTCCAGTGCCGTGTGCTGTGTGCGTGTGTGTGTCTCTCTCTCTTTGGTTACTACCGCCTCGGATCCCAAGCTGCTGCGGCGGCGGTGGCGGCGGCGGGGAGCTAGGGTTTTGGAGGTGGGGGGAGGAGGAGGAGGAGGAGGGGATGGGGACGGCGGGGAAGGGGGCGTGGGTGGTGCCGGCGCCGGCGTACAGGGAGGTGGAAGGGTGGGAGGGGGCGGGGGACGACTCGCCGGGGTTCAGGTGCGGCCACTCGCTGACGGTGGTCGCGCCCACCAAGGGGCACGGCCCGCGGCTCATCCTCTTCGGCGGCGCCACCGCCATCGAGGCCGGCGCATCCTCAGGCATGCCGGGCATCAGTACGGTGCTCTTTTTTTTTTTTTGAAGTCTCGCGCGCGTCGTGTTTGCTTGAGCTTTTCTCCTCTCTCTATCTCCCCTTGTGATGTGATGTGGTGGTGCTCTAATGGTTTGGGGGTTTTGGGGTCTCTCTGCTTGAAGGGCTCGCGGGGGTGACGAACTCGGTGCACTCGTATGATGTGGACACGCGCAGGTGGACGAGGTACGGGCGCTGCTCGCGTTTAGATTTTGTTTCATATGGCTGCTCAGAAATCTAGGGTTTAGCTCAATTTCCAGGTCTCCTCATCCCTTGGAGTTTATTTGAGGTTCAATTTCGTATATTCTGTGTTATATAGTCTTTTAGGGTTATGGTATACATGGTGATGAAATCATTGTCTTATATTTGTGCTGTCGTGCGTTTAGGATGAGAAATGCATTCCACCCATTCAACTAATTTGCTTAACTTGGCCGTTAAGGGAAGGAATGGGATTATGGGTTCAAATAATCAGGGTTTAAGTTCAATTCTTAATGACGCAGATTGCATCCAGCTGGAGAGCCTCCATCGCCGAGGGCTGCACATGCTGCAGCTGCCGTAGGAACGATGGTTGTTTTCCAGGTATTTGGAACTTGGGATCTTCGATTTTTTGTTCGGTACCTGTCTACTTACTTCTAATTAATTAATTGTGAGTGATGCAATGTTTGCATAGGGTGGTATTGGACCAGCGGGGCACTCGACAGATGATCTCTATGTTCTTGACCTGACAAACGACAAGTTTAAATGGCACAGGTGAATGTTAAAGACACCAGCCTTTTTGTTTGCGGATGCATTTGCCCTTTTTGGGCTTATCATTGGATGGATATGTGATGTCTACATTTCTGCCATTGGATGCAGGGTTGTTGTTCAGGGGGCTGGGCCTGGTCCTCGCTATGGTCACTGTATGGATCTGGTAGCCCAACGTTATCTTGTAACTGTCTCTGGAAATGATGGTTAGCCCTTCGATGCTAAATTCTCCAAATCAGTGAATTGTATTTCCATAATAATTTTTATGGCGTTCCACCTCCTTACTATTTATGGAAGTCCATTTTGTTTTGACTGGCAAGTTGTAACACTCTAATGAATATAC
The DNA here is from genome assembly GCF_034140825.1 of Oryza sativa Japonica Group. Taxonomy (NCBI): domain Eukaryota; kingdom Viridiplantae; phylum Streptophyta; class Magnoliopsida; order Poales; family Poaceae; genus Oryza; species Oryza sativa. Next base: position 2,580,106 of record NC_089039.1, read on the forward strand.
CTGCTTATAAGTTTTAACTGCCTGCCAGTTAGGGCTCTCCACAATAGAGTATTTATTAAACATATCTATATAACTTGTTCCCTAAACAAGGACAGTTTCTAACAAAAGTGCATGCACCCAAGTGGAAGAGGAAATATGGCCTGAATTTCACTCGCACTTGTTCAATTTATAAAAAGAAAACATGGAACTAGAACAGTTTCTTTGGTACAAAAACGCTTTCACTGCAAATATATATGGACATTTCAGTACCTTGGCTATCCGTATTCAGTAACAAAACTATAGATAACTTGTCTATTATTGTTATAGATTTATAGTTCAGCCAACTTTTTAAGTAGCCTGAAGTTCTCAACCCATTAGAAGATTTCACATGGGTTGCTTATTTATTGCCTTCTAAAAGGATTTCGCTAGCATGTTTTGGAATAACTTTTAATAGTTGTCGGACTTGTCAAATAATGTTTCTTTTGGTACAGGAAAGCGAGTCTTATCGGATGCTTGGGCTCTGGACACAGCACAGAAACCATATAGGTGGCAGAAACTTAACCCTGATGGCGATAGACCTTCAGCGAGAATGTGAGTCAGTCCACTACTTTAGAGAGCTTCACTGCATCAGATCAATTCACTTTTCATTGTTACTACATATTTGTTTATTTTCTTCTATCCAGCCCCTTGCGAGTGGTCAACCTGACCTCCTTTTTAGTAGATTGGCAACCTACTATGTATTTGTTGTATTTGACTTTCTTGGACAAACTGCAAACGGTCTCATCTTCCAATATTACTCCATGTTGGAAACTGTTGAATCTTTGTTAGCCTTGTTTTCTAGCTATATTTGCAAGCACTCTTACATTAAAGAAAAGAAGGAAAAATAACTGTATAGACGAGCCTGTATTATGCATACAATCTGGTATTTTGTCTTTTTACAGGCTTGTCTGGGTTTGCTTTTCAGTTTCACGTAATTCTTCTATGCTATAAAAAATGAAAATCAATATTTTTAAAGCTAATCAAGGGTCCGATTTTTGGCCTGCCACTATTCCACTAATAATAACGCTTAATTACTTGTGAAATTTAGTGAGAGGGATAAAGATAGAGCATAAAAGTACTGTTTTATAACCGTAGTAACAATGTTGAGTTCTGCACATAACACTATGGTAATTGTTCTGACAGCGTACAAATAAATAGTATGATGTATCTGGATGAAACTCACAGCATAAATGGCATTGTAAATTACAGCATGTAGCACTTAATTCAGCATGCTTTTATGTAAAATGAAACTAGCACTTCACAAGTTTCTTAGGTGTAGCCATTGCATTTAATTTACACTGTTTGTATAAACGTGCAATGTCTTACTTTGTTTCATTCTAAATCACTGTAGGTATGCTACTGCCAGTGCACGCACCGATGGCATGCTTTTACTTTGCGGTGGAAGGGATGCTTCTGGGATGGTAGTCTTATGCTTTTGTTACTGTTTGTTAGCTCTAAAATATTCTCCTTAGGTCATAATGTCATATTATGTTTTTATATGATGTTATGTGTCATTGTTTAACTATGGTCTGCTAGTGCAAGAACCTCATATGCATATATGGTGAATGAAGATCATCGATGGCTTTATGTAATGCATGAGTTCTGGTGGCTGAGAACATCCATTCATTATTTAGTACTTCCTCTGTCCCAAAATGTTGCTACCTAAACCCTAAACCAGACAACGAATCTGGACAGAGGTTTTATTCAGATTCGTTGTCTAGGATGGGTCAAATCCCATCCTAGTTAGCAACATTTTGGGACGGAGGTAGTAATGGATTAATATATTCTTAGGATAGCTCCTACACATTTAATATGCTAATTATCAATGCTCTCTTCCTAATTATCTATCTTTGGAAGTTGGAACTTTGGAAGGCAAGCATTTAAAGATAGCAAACGAGCATAACTAAAGAGATGAAATCTTTAAATATAGTTAATGGAATTGAATCACTGTTTGTTATGGATAATATCACTAGAATGAAAAAAAACATACTCTCTCTCTCTCTCTCTCTCTTATCTTCGAGTGGTTCTGCATCAAGTATTATAGCAAGTTCTTAAGCATGGTGTTTTAGCATTTTTAATGTGTTGTACTGTTATGCATATTTTATAGGCAGTGGGACTTGTACTAAAATTAGGATTGCTTTATCATGCCAATCAAGTTATCTACTACCTCCGTTCCAAAATATAGCAACTTTTGGCTATGAATCTAGACACACAGTTGTCCAGATTCATAGCTAAAAATGTTTATATTTTGGGACGGAGGAAGTAGTTTTATTATTATAAGATGCTGGTTGAACATTAGGTTTGTGTCATTAAATAATTTTATGTTGAGATTAATTTATGATACGTGCAATGTATGTGCAGCCACTTTCTGATGCTTATGGACTACTAATGCATACAAGTGGCCAGTGGGAGTGGACACTAGCTCCAGGGGTATCTCCATCTCCAAGATATCAGCATGCAGCTGTAAGTTAACCATACATGAGAGCTGAATTTCTTTATTTGTTGATGATGAATTGGTGCTCAGATGGTGTTAACGGGTTCTCCTGGTTGGTTGGTTTCAGCAATGACTTTCTTTCTTTAAAATCTTGCCTCATATTTATTGATCTAATTTCTGCACTCAAGCACATACAATATTCTGCTTTTCTTATATTGATGGCTCGTGGTCATATGTTTTAGGTCTTTGTTGGTGCTCGGTTGCATGTTACTGGTGGAGTCCTTAGAGGAGGGAGAGCCATTGAGGGAGAGGGTGCAATAGCAGGTGAGTTTACCTCCTTTTGTTCCCACAGCTTTCATATGCTTATTTCTACTCTCTTGGACTCAACCATACCACACTTTCTGAAGTTCTGGACACTGCTGCTGGAGTTTGGTTGGATAGAAATGGCATTGTGACCTCTCGCACATTGAAGTCTTCACATGACCATGATGCTTCTTCGGATCTACTTCGCCGTTGTCGTCATGCAGCTGCTTCTGTTGGAACGCAGATATACATTTATGGTGGTCTGAGGGGAGGTAACTGGTTTTGGATGCCATTTTCGTGATTGGCTGCCTCATTTTGTATTTGTCCATCTGAGAATTGGAGAAACCTTTTCAAACAATACTGTGACCATTGTTGTCTGAACTGTATTTTTCCTTTTGCTGTCACTAGATGGCATTACTATACTTAATATTTGTTTCTCAATGTAGTGGGGTTGGCAGTTGTCACCTCGATGTGTTTAGTGTAGACAATCCACACATGTTTAGACAATCAAATTTGTAGTCTGGCAATTTTCTAACAGAATTGAAATATTCCATTTAACTATTCAGCGTTTTAGCAAGGTACAGATATTAGATAATGATAGAATTTCCTATTTATATCAAGGCCACAAAGTTTTTGTAAGCAACTGATGAGTAGATGGGAAAATGGCATGCTTTTCATTTCCGTTACTCTGCATTGTTATATTTCAGTGTCAACTGTGGATTATTCCAAGTTTTACTTTTTGGTGTGATGATTGATATATCTCCAAATTCATGCTGTTGAAAATCTAATATATGTTCTTTTCAAACAGATATTCTCCTCGACGATTTTCTTGTTGCTGATAATGCACCTATCCAATCAGAATTTACTTCATCTATGTACGACAGAGTCCCAAGGGCAGAAAATCAAAATAGAAACCACAATTTTAATTCAGATTCTCCCACTACAAATAACAGGCACGAGATAGCTTCTGGTTTCAGGTTCCATACTCATCTTGTTTAACGCTACAAGAGTTCCTGCGTTCTAATGAACTCTAAATAAATTTTCCATTGTTTTCAGCACGGACAAGAAGTCCATTGACATGTTGACACAGGCTTCAGCTGCCGAAGCTGAAGCTGTTAGTGCTGTATGGCGTGCTGCACAGGAAGCATCTCATGCATCTTCAGAAGATAGCCTGTCAGAGGGAATAGGATCTGAGTCCCCACTCAGTGAAACTTCACCGATGCCTGAGGATTTAGACGATGGAGGCTCCCTAGAACCAGATGTGAAGCTGCATTCAAGAGCGGTATGCATTTTGATGTTTCCTCCCATTTGCATTCTTAAAGTTGCAAACAATTAAAGCATCCTCACACAGTTTTGGGGTGTAATACAATCCTTTCTTTAGTTTTTCATTTTTGAAGCATCAAAAGGCAATTCTGGAAACATATGCCCTGGCAGGGGATGTGTGTGTTTTTCGTTGGGGGTGTGGTTTAACCTCCCCGCTACATGGGTTCAAATCCTAGGACCTAGTTGTGCACCATTCTCCTTCTTTAGTTGGTGCAACAGCTCCTGGCCCTTTTTAGGGTAATTCATAATTTTCTGCAGTATTTTGCGTTGATCTGTTGAGTGGATGGGTTACTTTTTCAGTAGAAATTGTTTGGATCATAGTAGCATTTAACCTCAAGACCAATTTACTCAACATTTCAACACTGCATGATTGTAAAATGTCCCCTGTAATCTATTGATCTTCCGTTTCCCTCTTGTGGTCTAAATATCTAGTAATTTCCTCTTGTGGTACTTCCCTCTAAATCTTATGATGTAGAAGCCTCTTAAATTAAAGTTGGGCAGTTGGCTGATTTCTTTCCTAATGCATTCTGTTTGTTTTGTTGATTTCAATCAAGCTACTGCAGTATATTGATCCTAAATCCTGAATTCCCAATACCGTTTTGAAGGTTGTAGTTTCTAAAGAAGCAGTAGGAGATTTGGGATGTTTGGTCCGACAGCTTTCATTGGACCAATTTGAGAATGAAAGCAGAAGAATGCATCCCTCAAGCAATGATCAATCATATCCAGCCAAGAAAGCATTAAACAGACAAAGGTCCCCACAAGGTTTGCATAAGAAGGTAAGTTCCAATCTTTAATTTCTCAGTTTGTTGGAAGAACAATTTCCCTAACTTTCTTTTTGTTGCAGGTTATTTCGTTCTTACTTAAGCCAAGGAATTGGAGGGCTCCCGCTGAAAGGGCTTTTTTCCTTGATTCATACGAAGTTGGCGAGCTATGTTATGCTGCTGAGCAGATTTTTATGCAGGAGCCAACTGTTTTACAATTAAAAGCACCAATTAAAGTATTTGGTGATCTTCATGGGCAGTTTGGGGACCTAATGCGCCTTTTTGATGAATATGGTTATCCATCAACTGCTGGTGATATAACGTTAGTTGCTTCTGAACTTTTTAATCATATTTTGTTTTCAAAGCCTACTAGAGTGTACTAGATGTTTCCAAATATATCCATTTTTTTCTGTTGTTATATCCTTCCAAATACTTTGAACACGTGCTTTTCTTTGTCTAAACACCTGTTTCTATTTTTCTTAGGTATATTGATTATCTCTTCTTGGGAGACTATGTTGACCGAGGTCAGCACAGCTTGGAAACAATAACATTGCTTCTTGCTCTTAAAGTGAGTCTTTATTTCTGGTAATTGAAATACATTGATTGCCACAACACTATTGTCATGAAGTTATTTCTGAGCCATTGAAAACATATCCTGCAGATAGAGTACCCTGAAAACGTCCACTTGATTAGGGGAAATCACGAGGCTGCTGACATCAATGCACTTTTTGGGTTCCGCCTTGAATGCATAGAGAGAATGGTAGTTATTATAATACTTAATACATATTTGAACTATAGAAGTTTTTTGATGTGGTAATTGTCTTAACTCTTATGCAGGGTGAAAGTGATGGCATATGGGCTTGGACAAGATTCAATCAACTGTTTAATTATCTCCCACTTGCTGCCATGATAGAAAAGAAAATAATTTGCATGCATGGTGGCATTGGAAGGTCAATAAACACTATCGAGCAAATCGAGAAACTTGAACGGCCTATCACAATGGATGTTGGATCTATTATTCTCATGGACCTTTTATGGTACCTATTCTTATTTTGTTGTCTTCTACATTCATCTGTATATGACAATTCATGAGTACTTTCCTTGTATAAATACAGGTCCGATCCTACAGAAAATGATAGTGTGGAGGGTTTGAGACCAAATGCACGAGGGCCTGGCTTGGTGACATTTGGGGTATGATATGATAATTGAGCTCTCCTACTATGCTCGTTGTTTTCCTTTTAAGTTTGAGTGCTAGCAACATCAAATTAAACTACACATGCTTCTTTTTTTATGAAATAAATCATACTGTAATCTGCTTGTTAAACTTTTTCCTGTCTACTTTGCAGCCTGATCGAGTGACTGAATTCTGTAAACGAAACAGATTGCAACTAATCATAAGAGCTCATGAGTGTGTTATGGATGGGTTTGAGCGTTTTGCTCATGGGCAATTGATAACTTTATTTTCAGCCACTAACTATTGTGGTATGTCTCCTCTAACTTCCTTTGTTACCTATGCAAGTATGCAACCAAGTTTTTTGCTAAGACCATGCGTGCACCAGGTACTGCAAACAACGCTGGGGCCATACTTGTGGTGGGCAGGGGACTAGTTATTGTTCCAAAGTTAATTCATCCACTTCCTCCACCAGTTAATTCTCCAGAGTCTTCCCCAGAACGTGCCATGGACGCCACATGGATGCAGGTTAGAATGAGTATTTCTTTCTTCTCATTTCTCTAGTGAGATAAGGCAAGGCACAACTTGATTGTGAGCAACAACTTTTTATCAACAGCATTAGGTTCTGATTCATCTAAAAAAACTCAACATTAGGCTCTGAATGTATGGCTCATTTAATGATTTGTTTGCACAATTTCTGATCATATGCAGGAACTTAACATACAACGGCCACCTACACCAACTAGAGGACGGCCACAGTCTGCTAGTGACAGAAATTCTCTTGCTTATATATGATACATCGTTGAACCACCTCCAGCTTCTTGATCCATGTTTCTTGACGGAAATCTCTTTACCAGTCACAAGGTACATACATTATACATCCAAACAACCTGCAGCCGAGCATCACATCACAGGCCCCCTGTTTGTCGAAGGTGTTCATCTGGTGATTAGTTCATTGTGACGCTTCAGTGTTCAGTGTAGTTGATATGACTTCATCTCCTCGGTTGGAAGCTACACAACCGTTCAGAGCTTCAAATCGTAAGCGAAGCTATGTGCTTCCCGGTCCCTCTCATCTACACCAATTTTAAAGGACAGAATGGAATGATGAGCAAATAATCGAGTTGTATGTACTTTGGGTGGTTTACCTGTAACTTTAGTGTACATGATTAGTTCATTGTTTACTCAGGAGTAAGAAGGTTGTAATGACTGTACACCATGTCCCCAGTGTGGGACGCTGCTTTGCACAGCGCAGCTATACAAGGTTGTCGAAGTTAGATTGGACGGGGAGCTTTGAGGCTTTATCCCGTCGCTCGTTGTAGAGCGTGATGAATGTTTGTAAGCGAACCGTGTTGTGATTAATTAAATTTATAGGTGTGTGAACAATAAATTATGTTGTGCTTAGATCAAGAGATGATCGATTAAACTTGTCTGATAAACAGAGAAAAAAAAAGGAGCGAGTGTTTGATCGTATTGATACTGTGGATCCAAATGGGTAATCAGGTTGGTTCTGGGGTTTTGGACCTTTTGGTAGAAGGGTGGAGATGTGTACGACCTTTTTGCACGTTACTCCTGACTGCTCGGGCGTTTCAATTGATACATCTGCTCTTTTCTTTCTTAGAAACAGTGATCCGATCGACGTGTGCTGTACCGTGTGCGAGTGTTGCCAGGATATGAATTGGCTTAACGACGATTTTTTACTTCTCGCAACTCGAATTGTAAGGGATGTTTTCTTGGACGATTTTTATTTTCTTTTGAAACGAAAAAAAACTCAAAATGAAATGAAAAACTGAAACTAACTCTCTCAAGATGGAAAAAAAACTCAAATACAACTCAAGTGGCATGAAAAAAGAACTCAAAACAGACAAAAAAAAAACACTCAAAATGAAATGAAAAGAACTCAAATTTAACTCAAGCGCAGGAGGGAAAAAAAACTCATTCAACTCACGTGGCATTAAAAAAAAACTCCAAACTCTAAAATCAAATTTAACTCAAGTGGCAGAAGGAAAATATCAAATGAAAAAATAATCCAAATCAAGTGGCAGAAGGGTATGAAAAAAAAACTCCAATCTCTAAAATCAAATTTAACTCAAGTGGCAGAAGGAAAATATCAAAAGAAAAAAAAATCCAAATCATGTTAGAAAAAGATAGGCAAACAAACGATAAATAACAATAGATCAATCACAAAAGACACGAGATTTAATATGGAAAACCCTCCCAAAGCAGGAGAGAAAAAACACGGGCGCCAGCCAGCAAAATATCTTCACTATATCGGGGTGAGGTTACAACGCCACACGGCGGCTTACAAGAGTTATATATATGAGGTGAAACCCTAAAAGGTATTACGATCCGTACCACGGGGCCTTCGGCAAGGCTTCCACTTCGCTCCGGCAGAAGCTGGTCTTTATTAAGTGCAAATGAATTTGGATCACAACTCAACAAACTCCACCTTAAGACAAATTCCTTCTTATAGCATGAATCAATCCTTCACAACAAAAGCAAAAAACACTTTCAGCGCCAAATGGCCTCTTGGGCTAAACCACTATACCAACTAAGCTTGAGCAAAACTCAAACTTAGCAACAGGAACATGCTTTATCATCATATCAGCAGGATTATCATGAGTGCTTATCTTGTATACCTTTAGCTTACCTTGCGCGACTACATCGCGAACATAATGGTACTTGATATCAATGTGCTTTGTCCTCTCATGATCTTTAGTGAGGTATATGGCACTTTGACTGTCACAAAACAAGTTAATGCAAGAATCATCTCCACAAAGCTCAGCAAACAATCCTTTTAGCCAAACTGGTTCTTTACATGTTTCAGCAATAGCCATGTATTCTGCTTCAGTGGTAGACTGGGCAACAACAGGCTACAATGTTGTCTTCCAACTCACAGCACAACTACCAATAGTAAATACATAACCTGTGAGTGTCCTTCTCTTATCCAAATCAGCAGCAAAATCTGAATCCACATAGCCAATAAGTCCCTTATCAGTCTTGCCAAACTTCAAGCAAGCATCAGCTGTGCCTCTGAGGTACCTGAAAATCCACTGAACAGCTTTCCAGTGTTCTTTAACAGGATTAGCCATGTATCTACTAACTAAACTCATAGCATGAGATAAATCCGGATGGGAGCAAACCATGACATACATCAAATAACCAACAACACTAGAATATGGAACTCTTGACATGTATTCTACATACTCATCAGTACTAGCACATTGTAAAGCTGATAATTTAAAATAAGGTGCAATAGGAGTACTAACTGGCTTTGCATCATGCATATTAAAACGCTGAAGTACCTTCTTAATGTAACTTTGCTCCGGCAGAAACGGACCTTTATTAAGTGCAAATGAATTTGGACCATAACTCAGCAAATCAAGTGGCAGAAGGGCATGAAAAAAAAAAACTCCAATCTCTAAAATCAAATTTAACTCAAGTGGCAGGAGGAAAAAATTCAAATCAAATGACAAAAAGGAAAATTTAACAAAAAAAAACTCCAATCTCTAAAAATCAAATTTAACTCAAGTGGCAGGAGAAAAAAATTCAAATCAAATGATAGAAAGGAAAATTTAACTCTCTAAAATCAAATTTAACTCAAGTGGCACGAGGAAAAAAAGATCAAATTTAACTCAAGTGGCAGGAGAAAAATATCAAATTCAACTCAAGTGGCAGGAAAAAAAATTCTATCAAATAAGTGGCGGAAGAAAAATTCAAATCAAAATCAAATTTAACTCAAGTAGCACGAGGAAAAAAAAGATCAAATTTAACTCAAGTGACAGGAGAAAAATATCAAATTCAACTCAAGTGGCAGGAAAAAAGAATTCTATCAAATAAGTGGCGGAAGAAAAAGTTCATATCAAATTCAACTCAAGTGTCAGGAAAATAAAATTCTATCAAATAAGCGGAAGAAAAAGTTCATATCAAATTCAACTCAAGTGGCAGGAAAAAAATTCTATCAAATAAGTGGCGGTTCATATCAAATTCAACTCAAGTGGCAAATAAAGTGGCGGAAGAAAAACAAGTGGCAAATAAGTGGCGGAAGAAAAAACGGTTCATATCAAATTCAACTCAAGTGGCAAATAAGTGGCGGAAGAAAAAATTCAAATCAAATAAATGCGCTAGAGGGAGGGCTTGAACCTCCGACCTTGTGGTTAACAGCCACACGCTCTAACCAACTGAGCTACTCCAGCTCTTTGTTGGAAATTCCCCAGTTCAATATTTATTTGTAAAAAAATTATTTAAAAAATAATTGTACTTAACGAAGGAAGTTGCATAGCACTTGAACCCTTAAACTATCTCTTGTCTCATTTTAAACCTTGAATTATTAAAAAAAAGGGGTAAGCTTACTCTCTAATGGCATTTCTCTTTTCTTTTTCTCTCTATAGATTGTATCTTGCTCTGGAATTGTGTACCTTGCAATGGATTTGGGTAGGATTGATAGATGCATTATTTATCTCTCAACACTTTTAAATTGTTCTATCACTATTTACATACTCCCGCCGTTTCATATTATAAGTTGCTTTGACTTTTTCAAAGTCAAACTTTTGACCAAGTTTATAAAAAAATATAGCAATATTTATTGCACCAAATTAGTTCGGTTAAATATAGCATTGAATATATTTTGATAGTTTTTTTATGTTGAAAAATATTGCTATATATATTATTCTAAAATTTGATCAAAACTAAAGAAAATTTTAACTTAGAAAAAAAGTCAAAATGACGTGTAAATATGAGACGAAGGTAGTAGGTTGGAAACCATGAGACTAATTTAACATCGAGATTTTAAATTTTAAGCAAATAATCATGAAAAATATTTTGGAATAATAGTGTCATCTATGGATCTACAAAATTTTAGCTTAAAATACGACCAGTATAAAGAGAAAAAAAAGTAAGCAGTAAAATGAATCAATTTTAATAGTTTAGGAAGTACAACGAGTAAAAAAATAATTTAGGTGTTACATGATCCAAAGAATTTGGGGGAAGTAAAATATAATTCCTTTTCCCAACTCATCTTTCTTAATTTAGGCTGTGTTCTTCCCCTCTTTCCTAACTCATATTTCTCGTTTTTCACGCACACATTTTCCAAACTACTGGAGGTGTGTTTTATAAAAGTTTTCTATAAAAAAGTTGTTTTAAAATTCATATTGATCCATCTTTTAAGTTTATTTTAATTAATGTTTAATTAATCATGTGCTAATGCGAGCTGGAGAGGAGGGTTCCCAACCCCTCTTTCTGAGCACAGCTTAACGCTATGTTTGGAGGTGGAGTTTAGAACTCCGCCGAAAACACGGTGGTTTATTTATGTTTAATTAATTAGGTATTAATTACAAAAATTTTAAAATAGATTAATATGATTTTTCAAAGCAATTTTTCTATAGAAAACTTTTTAAAAAACACACCGTTCAGTTTAGTAAGCGTGCACACGAAAAATGAGAAAAAATGAGTCAAAACGAGAAAAATGAGTCGGGAAAGGGAAAATTTGAGAAAGATGAGTTGGGAAAGGAGAGGAATAACACAGCCTGAAGATCTCCAAATTCATACGGTAATAAGATGACGCTAGCCCGTCACATTGATTGAAGAGGATTTCCTTCTCTTATACTTCCTGGTTAGTGATTAGAGTCTCTAGGCCTCATCGGTTGCCCTATAGCTTATAAGTCAAAGTCAAAATTTAAATTTTAAAACTTGATTTTGAATTTGATTTTAATGTTTTTTCAACATAGTTTTTTTTTCAATTTTGGCTTTTCAATCACTAAGAACATGTATATATATATAAAAGTTTTACTCATATATCATTTTTTAATCGCTAATAAGCCGTTATGGCTTATAATAAAAAGTGGGCAACCGATGGGGCCTCTCCTTTAACGATTTCTGTATTCACAACTTACCATTTGCTCAAGAACGCATACATCCTATAACAGCCTGCATGCGGAAGTGCAGATTGATATGCTACGGCGCGTCCCCTGCTTTTGCTGGTGAGTGGTGACGGAGGTCCCGCCGAAGAGAGTTTCGTGGACTTATCAGCTAAAATTTAAAATTTAAACTTTTAAATTTGAAGCTGATTTTAAAGTTTTTTTTATCAAACTTTATTTTTTAGCTTTTGTTTTTAGATAGCTAAAAACAATTATATAAAAGTTTTATTCATAAATTACTTTTTATTTGTAAATATAAAGTTTCGCTTATTCACGATGGTTCGGTTGATCGTCTCGCTACATTTTGGATCTTGGCACGTGGTGATGCCCCCCTGCACGGTTGTCGGCGTGTTTGCTGCACTGCCTCCGTCGCTGATGGATGCCACCAGCTCCTACTGCTCCGTGCTCTGTATACCTGTATTACATGTCGCTAAATTTGTTTCAGCTTTATTAAATTTATTCAAAAATATAGTAGTACTTTAAACATAAAATAAACATGTTATCAAAATATACTCAATACTAGATTTAATAAAATCAATTTAATATTTTAAATGTTGTTAACTTTTTCTATAGGTTTGGTTAATAAACTTTGACGTAGTAAAAAAGTGAAAGCGATTTAATATAAAGTAAGTACGGTTGTCTACATGCAAACTGATCCTCTCCTCTCCTTTTTCCTGTTTTCTAAGGGATCCTCTGATTTAACTGCTGTGCAGTTAAGTCACTGATATGTGGACCATAGTAAAGTGGGACTCACATGTCAATGACTTCAGAGGATCTGCTGTTTTCTCATCCTGGACCTTTACGCTTGGACCAAGGAGGACGTCTTCATCGTCACGTCTAGCGTCTTCTCTATATTGCTCTTGTGCCTCCTCCTCGCCTACATATCCTCTCCCGTGAGCCCATGCTTGCCATGGCGATGCTCCTGGTTTGGGCCTGACCTAAGGACATGTTCTTTTCTGATTATCCTCAGTTTCGTGTGAAAACATTTTATACAGAAGTTGCTCTAAAATATAAATTAAATTTATTTTTAAGTTTTTAATAATTAAAACTTAATTAAATATATGTGGACCTCCGATTTTGGAAATCAGAAATCTTCTGTGTTTATCCGTACCAATCCCTGAATCAGTATTTGGTATACAGATACATAGTTGGATCACAACATATCACGAATGAATTCAGGCTAAAAGAGTTAAATACTTACATTAGGGCCAGGTATGCCAACAACTATCAGAGAACAACAGCGGAAGACAAAATAATATAAGGGCCCGGTTAACATGCCACAGGCAGTCGACTGGGGAAACGAGACCTAGAACAAGACCGCACTCCGATCATCTTGTTGGATACGCAAGCGTACCGATAAGGGCTTCTCTTCAACACTCTCCTAAAAGATATATAAATAGTAAGGGTGAGTACCAACCGTACTCAGCAAGCCACCACAACAACAATGCATATGATAGAGGGTATTTCAAGGAATGGCTTCAGGTTCTTTTGCATAAAGCTAGTTTTGCAATTCTTTTCACAAGCCTAAGACCTAGCATAGACTGATCAAGTTTTAATACCAGTGTTCACATTAAACAACGGCGGTTCTGTCCACCATCCATTGTAATCCCAAGGATAGCTTCCCGCCATTGAGTCGTCATGGTTTTCTGAGGACGTCCACCTTCCCTCCTCTCAGGAAGTGTCTCCATCAGCATAAAATTCATCATGCAATATCCCATCCCACACCAGTTAAGAATTTAGAGTCTAGCCAAGTGTAATACATGTCCCGGTGCTCAATAACCGCGAGCACGGCTATTCGAATAGATTTGGTTTACTCACACTGCAGTGGATGTACACTTTACCCGCACTCCGCGACTGCCCAACACATGAGCCTCGTCCCAACACATGAGACGCGCCACGGCAAAGCTTTTCGATAACCTCGCATTGGCAGTACCCGCTCCATGAACTTTTCATCCTCATGCACTCTAGGCGTACACAGTTTCTAGCAGTGAGAGGAGTTCTGGCGCTCCCGGGAAAGGAAGTCTCACACACTCATTAAGTTAGTTTCTCTCTCACACACTCATGGCAGTCCTACCAATGGCGACACCGATGTAGGGCACGCCTCTCGGCCCTACCTCAACGGCTGTCCCACGGTAGCGCACCTGCCTCACTCAGGGGTGAACCATCTATGCAGGGATACTGCCTCCGCTCGGCTATCTAATCCGCTAGGTCTATACCCATACGAGAAGTGCGGTTGTACGGGGGTCGTTTCATGCTTAACTTCATGGCTCGGTCCTTAATTGACCGGGGACGGTACTAGCCTTTTCCAGATACCACCCAAATCCTCCGTCCGCCCCAGTCGAAAACAGTTGTTTAGTTTTATTTCTCATTTCACAAATCATGTCATCAATATCATGGCAATGTGGCGCTCATGTCTCGACATGCCGCATCTCAATTACCTTCCCAAAGGTAATTGCCCAAGTATATAGCATTTGATAAATATGAGTATGCATAATTCTAGAATAGCATTTCTAAGCAATTGTCATAATTGACTAGGGACTCATACGTAAACATGGTTATGAAGGAATAAGGGGTAAACAATAATCAAGGCATGGCATAATCACAAGTAGGATGTTCATCATTGCATGCAATTTTATTTGTAAACAAAATAATTTCGCAATTGGGATCAACATGTTCAAAGAATAGTGATGACTTGCCTGCTCAGAATAGGCCTTATTCTTGATATAATCTTGATCAACCGTTACCTCCTGGAAGTTGCAAACGTTGCCTCACGACTAACCGATACACAAGGTCTATAATACGCGAGAAAAACCAATATTCAAACAACAATCAAATATGCACAACAAAATGTACTATTCATGTTTGCTAATGAATTCCAATCATGCTAAGGGCTAAAGTTTCTTAATCTTTCTATTGTCATCGTGGTCTATTTAGGAGTTAACCAACATAGCATTTATGGTATACACATATATTTGGCTAATCGGTGGTTTAGTCTATCAAATGGCTATGGAAGGATTATGGCTATATATGCATCTATCTAAATAGCACTGTTACATAACAGAGGTTCTGTTGTTAGATGGATTTAGGATCAATCAAATAATGAATCATTTGTATTATTATTTAATTGATGGAGGCTTTACTTTAATTATGAACAAATTTTACTTGTCACAATAAATTATAAAAGGTTAATAATTATCCATGCTTTGAATGTTAGAGTTGTTTAGGTTAATCACATTATGGTTACAGATTATCCCTTAATGAACAATCCTAATTTACAGCTGAACTATAATTATATGAGGTCAAGATTTATAACTAGTATTTATCTAATATTCATGTTTGTCATAGACTCCTTAGTTTCCTATATACAAAAGATTGTCCTTATGTATGAATTTAAATGGATTGTATAGTATATGTGATCTAAGTGGGTTGACAAGTGATTTTACTGTTGGAGTAACTATTGGATGCTAACCAAGTTAACTATATGCTATTCCCTATGCTACTGATCAACTTCCTTTTAGTAGTCTATTTATAATAGGTCTGTTATTGTTCCTCACAAATAAGCTAAGGAATGATCTATACGTGTTTATATTTTTAGTTACAAATATGAGGCTAAACTTTATTTAAATAACCTATCAGTCATGGGTTTAATTATATTTGGACATAGATTAATAAATGGCACTATTATTTTCCTATACATCCATTAATCT
Source organism: Oryza sativa Japonica Group (assembly GCF_034140825.1). Classification (NCBI taxonomy): domain Eukaryota; kingdom Viridiplantae; phylum Streptophyta; class Magnoliopsida; order Poales; family Poaceae; genus Oryza; species Oryza sativa. Next base: position 2,595,735 of record NC_089039.1, read on the forward strand.
GAAACATTGATTATGATTAATTTATGTGGTTTCTACAGTGACAAAACATGTTAAGGACCAATATTATTACATCTACTCTACTGCACAATATCAAATCTATTTATTAGCACATTTTTAAGTTGACTATTATGCATTATCTTAGTATTAATTATTTAATAATTATAAATGTATTTTATCAAATAGTGAATTATATACCATTGGAAAGCTTATGAATTTAGATAAATTTAGGTTCAAGTTTCACTCAAATCGGAGCTAAAATGAATAAGTTATGCTAGTGTAAAGATTCAAATTTGAATTAATTCTAATAATTGCGAAATGGTACTGTTCCTAATTCATTTATTTATAATACAACCTTATCTACAAGCTATACAAGCTATAGTGACTGACAGGTGGGGTCTTCCTATTTTCTTTTCTTTCTTTTTCTCTCTTTCTTTTCGCTCCTCTCTTCTTCTTTCTTTTTCTTTTTCTCTCTCTCTCGGCTCTCTGCCTACTCGGGGCGGCAACGGCGACCGAACGAGGGGGAGGGCGGCGGCTTACCGACGGTGGCGGCGGCGACGACGGTGTAAGGCGGAACGTCGCACGGCGCGGCGCGGCGGCACCGAGGGCGGCGGCGCGACGGCGCGAAGGCGGCTGCGCGGCGGCACGAAGGCAGCGGCGCGGTGGAGGAGAAGGGGAAAATGGGGAAAGAGGAGGTGGGGTGGTGTGGGGTGGAATGGCGACTGGGGGGGGATTTATAGGGCGCGGGGAGGGGTGGCCGGCCCTAATGGCGATGGGATGGCGCGGTGCGCGGGGCGCGTGGCGACGGTGACGCGCGGCGACGCGGGGCTCGGAGTGGCGACGCGACGGGCGGGCGGCGCAGCGCGGGGCTCGGCACGGGGCTCGGCGCGACAGGACGGGCGGGACGGCGACAGGCGAGCGGCGCGCGGCGGCAGCGACGGGTGATGGCAACGGCGCGGCGTGGCGCGGCGAGGGTGACGGCGACGGGTGACAGCGACGCGCGCGGCGCGGCACGGGGCGCAGGGCGCGAGGCGTCGCGGCACGGGGCGCGACGCGGGGGCGACGACGACAGCGCGCGCGGAGGGGAGGGGTTCGAGACGATGCGACCGACGACGGCGACGGCGATGTGGGCGGCGACGCGATGGCGATGGGACGGCACGTGGCAGCATGGGGCTCGGGGCTCGAAGGTGCGGCAGCGCGACGGCGACGGCTCGCGGCGCGCGGCGATGGCGACGCGACGGCGACGGCGCGCGGCGCGGCAGCGGGGACGGGATGTGACGGCGACGGCGCGCAGCGCGGCAGCGGCGACGAGACGTGACGGCGATGGCGGCGCGGGGCGCGAGGCGGCGTGACGGCGCGTGGCGCGGCAGCGACACGGGGCGCGACGCGATGCGGCGTGCGCAGAGCTAGGCACGGCCCGGCAGGGGGAGGGCGGCGATGGGACGCGGGTCGCTGGGTGTTCGGCTTGGGCTCTGGTCGAGCACCTGGCGGCCCATGAACAGTAGCCGACTGGGAGAATCACAAAAAAGAAGAAAAGGGAAAAAAAGGGAAAAAAAAGGGAAAGATGGAGGGGCCAAACTGAAAAATGGCTGGGATTAGAATTTTATTTGAGATGCAATCTATACATTTTGTTTTTGGGAACTCAAATATTTTATTTGAATTTTTATTTATTCATTTGTTTGTTTCATCCTAAATGAATTTGCTTTCAATTAATTTATCCTAGAATTATCCTATATAACTTCTAGGCTTTGATAGTTATAGAATTAACTAAAATATTTTAATATGATCCATATTGACACAATAGCACATTGGTTGATCTTATTTGCATAGCAATATATTTTACACGGATAGGTTGAATCTATTTATCTTATAAATAGTAGATTGAGACTCAGTACAACATTAATCTAATTGTTTAGTTAAACACTCACATATTCTTATTTATATATAAAGCTTAATTTATTTATATGACCATTATTTTATATGAGTGATTTTCATGTCATGAGGAACTCGGGGAAATGTTCTAAGTATCAATCTATATATATTCTAGTGAATTACTTATTTATAAACACGATCATTATAGTGGTGATCATCATTTCATTTCATGTGTTCTTATATTTCATGTGAGATTGGATTAGATTCAATCTTACTATTTCTTTAGCTAATTGTGACATCAAGCTATCAATCATGGTTCGAATATTTAATATCTGATTTGTAATTTATATAGAAATTAATATTTGACTTTACTATTTTGTGCATAAATATTGGTAGGGTTAACAATAATATATTCTCGTAAATTATATATCTATTGCTTAAATGTCGATCTTTTCTTTACTTTCTTTGTGATCACTTACGGTTTGGCAAGCAATAGCAATCATAACAACTAGCATGATGCAAAAGTTTTTAAAAAGTTTAAAATTTTAGTGATTTTTATTATTGGGAATTTTCAGGATGTTACAATATATATGTTAATGGTTTGTTTTGTTTTACGTGCGCCGAAAAATCTTTATCTTAATCTAATTCGAACGGAACCATAAGTAATCTACATACATAAGGAGTTTGAGCTCAGGCGGGCCATGAAGGCTACGGCGGAGGCGAGGAGTATGTATTGAACTCTAAACTATGTGTGCAATCGACTTTAATATTTAGGTGATGGGCATTCTATTTGGCTAATGGTTGATGAGTGATGTCACGTGTGTTTTAAATTATAGACTTTTATGAATATGTATTACATATGTATGCCAATGGGAGGCTATCAAATTTATAGGAATTGACATTTTTACGTTTTTTTCAATTATCTGACATTTTTCTATATTTTACTGATAAAAACAAATTTGATTTTTCTCGTAGGTTTCTTGACAAAACCGATCAGTTTTCACTAGAAACCGAATGGTTTTTAGAATACCTTGTCTTCTAGTTGTCGAGTAAAATTTCGATGGTTTATGTCGGAATTTCACCAAAGCCGATTCATTTTCGTGAACATATCGGTTAGCTCAGAAATTTTGAATTCAAATTTTGGTTCATAAAATTTGTTCAGAATCTGTCAGTTTTCCACCGGATTTCGTGAATTCAACATACCGCCAGTGCCTGGAATGGTAGGACATTTTGGAATTGTAAACCCTGACTCAGGAATCACAGAGTCATCAAAATCTAATCTACGGGAATTGGACGAGAGCCGTACCGAGTCAAGATCGAAATTGAATCGGATTCTCAATCAAATGCTTGTGTTGGGATCTGATTGGGACAGCAGCAGGAGAGAAACCGAGAGAAACTGAATGGATACGAGTAACCAAAACGTTCAGAGAAAGTAAAGTAAAATTCATACGGAAATAAACTTCACGATGTAGACATCATATAATCTTACATAAGAGTTCAAAAGAGTACATGTAGACATCATATAAGCAGCAGAAGGAATATTGAGATATCGTATGTCTAAAAACGTGAAGCAAATAATCCGTGGTAATAATACGGTGAATAAAGTTGTAAAGAACAGAACGGTTGGCTGTAGGCAATGTAACGACACGTCTGAAATTCAGAGGCCGCCATCATATTCAGATATAAGTATCCGGAAGGACTTTAAGGTGTACATACCTATATCAGATGCAGAGTAATATCACATGTGCTTGGAAGGACCAATTTGTTAGCAATTTAGCATGAACCGTGCAGCTCGAATTCATGCTGGTTCACATGAGTAGCCAAAATTTTTTTGTACATTAGTGACTTCTACCTCAATTTTGAATGTATTGTACAGCAGAAAACTCTCTCTCCCCCTCCCTCTCTTTCAATTTCTTTCATGGTTTCACATCTCCATGGCGTCCTGCGCCATATTCTGCAAATCCTCTTCGGTTAAGAGAGTCTTGTTGCCGCCGCTCCCCGTCTTATCGTAAGGCTGCGCCATCCTCCGTAGGAACTGTTATACAAGATGGTAATACCAGATGTTAGAATATATTCAGCACAGAATGCGACAAGTCTGAACAATTTCTTGCACAGGTTGTTATGCAAGAATGTTTATCATGCAAATTGTGCTTGTGTTGGAAAATAATAACACGGGCAAGCATAGCTTCATTATCGGTTAGAGATAAACTTGCTCTTTAAATGATTACAAGTTACAGTACTTGAAGCAATTCAAACTACATAGCACCAGTCAAAGAAAAATAAATGTTATGGAACATACCTCACGAGCTATATGCAAAGCCATATCAGTGCTCAGATTTAGGTGCGCATCATGTAAGTGTGACAGTATCCACCCAGGCAGTTTAGACCGTTTATCATGGCGACTGTATCTGCAGGTGAGAAATACCATGATATTAACAATCCTGGAGTATGAAAGCTTGGTCACCAGTAAGGCAGGGAAATGGACAGGATGCGTGTGACAAATTAGAATTGCTTTTTTTTTTTTTGACAGAATCAAATGGAAACATAGAAGACCTCAGGACCAAAATACCCAAAACAAATTTGCAAGATATATTTAAGTAACTGTCGTTTGTCATAAAGTAGGATGTGATATCCAAGGCCACATGCTCAATACAAGAAACCGGGAGCCTATTTGTTCAGCATATGCAGGTCGAAAATCAGGTTGCTAATCTACGCAGCACAAGAATTGGAGCTTTCTTGTCAACCATAGGCAGCTAACTATAACGAGGCTTTCTTGATGATTGGCGAGGTTCTAATTTTCTGAGTTAAAAGTCAAGGCAGTGATCAAGTACCTCTTGTCAGCAAATATCATCATTCCATAATCTGCTTTAGAACGGATCACACGGCCAACACATTGCGCAGCTTGCCTCTGGCATTAACAGAATCCAAAATGTCAAGAAAACTTTGTTGGATGTCTCTAGAAAAATAAAGCTACAAATCATCCAGCCCTACTTTCCCCTGGCAGAAGTAGTATTATTACCAAAGCATCGAAGGTCAGGAAGTCACCCTCCTTTATTTGAAAAGTTTCTCTTAGGTACTCCAACCTAGCAAGTAATATCCTGCAAACAGTGTAGACACAAAAGAAGCTGTCATTATGCCAGTAAGTATCCATGGATGTTGCTATTGAGTAGATAATGTTTTATAATATGATGAACCATTCGTAGGCACAGAAGTAATGCTCAGGTATAGAGATCAAGGGTTGCACAAAAAAATGGATCTTAAGTTCAGACAATAAGTCCTCACCTGCTGAGTGTGTACTGGAAAGGAACACCAAACATGATCACAAGTCTGCCATAGTGTCGATCAAAATCAATACCTTCGGCTACTTTGCCCCTGGATTGAGCATAGTGGTAGTTAGCTATGAGTCATATGTCCATCATATTATGTAGCCATGAGTCAAGACCACTTAAACATTTATAATAATAACACTTGAACAGAAGTAGCCAATCTACAATATACTGTAATGATGGTAAATTAGCTCGTGGTGCCTACTGGGTTATGCTTATTGTAGCCTATTGATCAGCCAGATGATGAGCTAATGGCAGCAATTTATTTGAGCATTCAGGGACAAGATAATTTTTTTTGCAAGAAATAAACTTAAAAACTCAACGTATGAGTTCCTCATGTTTACACATCAATGAAATATTGGTGGATGCCTGATTGAAGCATTTTCTGAAATTACTTACTGAATTGCTGTACCAACTAGGACATTCATTTATTTTGGTTAACACATAATTACACCTATTTTTGACTAATACTGTCTTCGTTGTTTCGGATATACTAGGAATAAAGAAACCATTGGCCAACCAGTAATTATATATCACCTTTGACATAATTATCACCTACTTGGGTCGATGTTAAAATAGCTGTAATAGTCTCAAGCAATCCAATCAATTGCGAAGCTGAACACTGACACTAAATTTGAAGGGTGCTTTCCGACAAAACCAATATAAAGTGAACCAACCTGGCAACGGAAAAGAATATAGCACCTCTTCCACAATCACATGCCTTTCTGTAATTATCAAGAGCCAATGTTGTCTCAACAACATCTGGTGTTTCAATGAATACCAACTTATGCTGCATGATGTCCTGCAAATTGAAGTCATAAGATTTTCATATTAGGTGCTAATGCATTGCGTGTTATCAAGGCTTTGCCAAGAATGCTGTATTCATGAGAACAGTAAAAGCATTAATCATGTGAAATCAGCTCAGACAATGCACTTTTTAGCAGTACAATAAACTGCACATGTAATAAGAACATTAGAGGCTTAGACACCATATATAGTACTACAAGTGACTGTTCCAGAGCAGTACTACAAGTTTTTCCAACTGAAACAATGCATTTGTGCAATTGTTAGACTTTATATGGTGACATAACGAGATTCAATGTCATAATCCATGAAGAGTTTTGCACTAGATTTATATTCTATAGACTGCTCGATACCAGAATAATGTACTGGTAAAGAAACTAACCTGCAAAATACCCATCTCATTCCAGCTGTTGACAATGCCATCCATATAAGAGTAACTGACAAAAAAACAAACTATGCCATCTGGCACAGCAGAAGCCATCTCCAGCAAGAGCCGACCATAATTCCTTACAACGCCAGGATCGCTACGCATATCAAACTTTGTACTGACAGGTAGCTGGTCACTGAAAATGTGATGGAATATTTGAAGTTATACATCAAGATTTTGCAATATCACCAGTAAGACTAGAATTTTGAGAGCCAAAACCCAATACAAAAACTAAACTAAGTTCATGCGATGATGCTCTAAAGGATGAAGAAAGATTCAATAGATGCTATGCTAGTATTTAAAACATGCAATGGATAAATTAGTTGCTTGCTTTCAAAATAATATATGCCACATGAAATTTTGAAGGCCCGGTCCATACCTTCCTCTTGTCAAGACCATGGGACATATGCAATCCCTTGTTAAAGACATTGTGAAGCTCCTGCTTATAACAGGATTAAAGTTCAAAAGGCGAGGGTAGAGGTCTATTGGGCTGAGAGTACCAGAAGTTATGACTACTGTTTGAAAACGCTCAAAAACAGGCTGTATTGCAAGCGATGCATCATGGCAACTGAGCTGCAACACATAGAAATTGATTAGGATATCAATAATGCACTTTGACGACTTTTGATGACAGTTAAGATTAGAGATTATTGTCATATAGAGAAGAATGAGTACCTGAATCACAGGATCACGGATATCAGGCATTCTCTCATCATAGGGTTCTATTATTATAGAAAAGCCCCGTGTATAAGTTCCAATCAATGTGGCAAAGTCACAAATTGTCTGGATGTGCATGAACTCATCTGTATCGGTTATCTCCAAGGTAAGCATTAGAGAGTGTAGCCGATCATAACAAAACCTTAACATTTTCTGGTCAATTCCAGCCTGGGAATGGATTGAAGCAACAAAGGCAACAGGCATTTCATTCTCAACATTCTCTGTTTCCAGGCGTCCATCTAGGAACCTGACAAGCCTCCGCAAAACAGCAAGAAAATGCTCAGCCCTCCTGATGTTTCCTGGTACAGCCTCCTTCAGAATGTCCTCAGGCAAGGCCGGGTTCGCGAGCCAAGCATCCGATACTACATAACAAGAAATATTTTATCGTAAACTATTAACTGACCCAGAAAGACCAACCACAATGAGCAGTCTAAGACACAGAATTAGTGAAAGAAAAAATGGTACTCACTTGGCAGGTTTCCCCTCTGTGCCAATCCATCAACCAGCCTGTTGTATTCAGCACGAAGCCTATTGGCATCAGTGGCCTTGAACCTTCCTCCCAGATAAGGCAATTAGTGAGCAAGCAAGCTTCAACTATTTATCACAAAGTTGGATGCTCTTAAGGAAATCATAAAAGCAATCCTGGAAACAAAGAATTCATGTTTTTTTATGCATATTAGTAGCTGCAAGCTTCTTCAACACCAGGTACCTATCGATCTCTTGCGAGATGCGCCGCAAGTTTCGCTCGGCACCTTCGAGCGTCTGCTTGCGGATGCTGACACTGAGAGCCTCAATGCAGACATTATCGATGTTGTGCGCCTCGTCGAAGACGACGACGCACTCCTTCTGCATCTCCCTGGACACAATGCTGGCCACCTTGGGATCAATCAGGTACTGGTAGCTGTAGACCACGACATTGGCGTACTTGACCATCTGCCTCGCGAGGAAGTAGGGGCAGATCCCGCGGTCGCGGCCGAGGGCGCGGAGGTCGGCGAGGGTGTAGACGCCGGGGGGCATGTAGGAGGCGAGGTCACCGGCGGCGGCGGCGCGGTCGAAGGACTCGAAGAAGTCGCAGAGCGGGGTGGAGTCCGGGTCGGAGGCGGCCCTGTCGCGCACCCAGGACGCGGTGAGGCGGCGGCAGGCGGTGTCGACGGAGTCGCGGGCGGCGGCGGCGGAGGCCTGGGGGTGGACGCAGAGGTTCTTGCGGGAGGAGAGGCCGAGGGCGAGGAGGGAGCGGGAGGCGGCGGCGGGGAGGTGGGCGAAGAGGAGGCGGAGCTCGGCGAGGGTCTTCTCCATCTCGTGGACGGTGCGGGTGCAGTAGATGAGGCGGAGCGGGCGGGACGGGCTGGCGAGGGAGTAGGAGGTGATGAGGGAGATGAGCGCCGACGTCTTGCCGGTGCCCGTCGGCATCTCGAGCAGCGCGTGGCCGCGCGCGTCGAGGGCGCGCTTCAGCTCGCCCATGTACGCGTGCTGCTCCGGGTAGATCGCCGCGTACGGGAAGTGCACCGTCAGGCCCTCCAGGTCGAACTTCATCGCGGCGGCGAGGTCGGGGCCGGTGGGCCGCCGGAGTTTGGAGGAGAGGCGGAATCGCCGGCTGCACGCGCCGCCGCCGCCGCCGCCGTGGGGAGGGGAGGGTGTGCGCGTGAGGTGTTCGTTACAATGCCGTGCCCGTGCAAGAGCAACACGACTATGATGGGCTAAGTAGGCCGGAGATATGTCCGAGATGGGCTGGATTATGGGCCATCTTATGGCCCAATACTAGCAGTAAAAATTTATTCTGCTACAATATACTCCTCTGTTTTTTAATAGATAACATCATTTACATTTTAGCACATGTTTAATCATTTGTTTTATTAAAAAAATATGTAAATATGTAAGATATAAATCATGCTTGAAGTACTTTGATTGATAAAACAACTCACAACAAAATAAATTATAATTACGTAATTTTTATTAATAAAACGAATGATCAAACGTGCGATAAAAAGATCAACATCGTTATCTATTAAAAACGGACGCAGTATAAATCTTGCGTTAACAATGCCTAGTTAGTATTGTATGGTTTCAACGCATCAGATATGGTTTTGTTATATCATCTCTTTTTAATACATATGAATATCCTGACTTTATTCGGTGGAAGGGTAGCTTTGACCACTATTTTTCAAGAATATAATAATAATATTTAACAAACTTATAATATAGCAAAATTACTTATAAATAAAAGAAAAAATGTCTAATTTACTGCTCCAACTATATCAGTGGAGCACTTGACACCATAAACTACCGTTGGATCTAAACATGAACGTCTGATATAATTTGGCCACGTTATCGAGGTGATGTGGCTAAATCTCAGGCATCAACTTTTTATCCAACTATAGTTTACATGTTTCCACTACATATTTTTTTTTATTTCTAGTGGATTAAAACATATGCACTGCATATGTCTCTATATCTATCTGAGAGCTCCTTTGGAGCACATTAATTTTGAAGGATTTTTTTTAGTAATTTAGTTTAATTTCTCCAACAACCGTTTGAAATTTGTTTATTTCATCAACTTGATAAACAAATTATATGTTTTCTCAAAAGGAATATAAATTGTAGAGAAAAGATGCGTAACAGATTTTTCTTAAGGCTAGACTTCATGTTAGACTTTCTACATGTGTTTGATAGTGCAGTAGCAAGAGATGTGTGGTTCAACTCCAAGGTCACGTGTTCAATCCCGACACGATAATTTATTCTTAAAAAAATATTTAGAGGGACGTCTCTTCCTCCAAATCAATCTCTCTCTCTCTCTCTCTCTTTTTGTGTGTATCGGACTCTCTTGGGAATACCTAGGAGAGCATAGTCATATTTTATCACTTTACGGGAACACAAGTGTACATTTTTATATTCGTATTGGAAATAAAAGTTGAATATGAATATGGTTTGTCAAATTTTCCACAAGCGAAATCTGGAGAAGATCGTTCGCACGTTCCATAGGATGGAATGCAGGAGGGAAAACCTCCCAAATCTGCAGTTTTCTGCTTCTTCCTTGGTCAATATATATGTTTCTAGCTAGAACTTTCAGTTACTGAGTTCTTGGTTTTTTGTGCTAGGGGGAAGTTGCAACCTTAATTAGGTTCAGAGAATTTGGTTTCCACCGTGGAGTTTGTTCTTTGATTGTGTATGCAATGCTCTTGGACGCTCAATGAGAATTGTTCGTGATGCAGGAAGAATTGACCAAAGATCTCGTGAGGATAGAGAGATGCATTTTGAAGGAAAATTGGGTTCGTTTGCCATGTTCAAGTGTCGAACACCCTGGAATGATTCTGTGTCCCACTATTTCATTTCTTGATACGTTTTCCCTCAATTAGTGTTTCAGTTTTTTTTTCTTAAATCAAAGACTTTGATCAAGTCTACAGAAGAAAATAACACATCTAAGATACCAAATAAATACACTATCAACACATATTTCATGATGGATTTCAATAAAACTAATTTAATGTTGTGCTATGTATGCGTGTGTATTTTTTTTATATAGATTTGATCAAAGTTAGACATTTTCAACTTAGAACATGTGACATTCTGACTCAATTAGGAGTTGGTCTGTGTGGCTCATGAGAGTTATGTGTGTATATTTAGTACCACATTACTAATTTAGTAGGGTAAAAACAATTTATAAGGTCTTGTCCTTCCAACCATATTATTCCTGGGTTTAACCATTTTACACGAAGGGATGACGAAAATATAAGTTATGTGGTATTTGCAAGTATGCCCGTCCGTCAGATAGATAGAGCTGTGCAGTTCTTGAGGAATGGCTGTTATGCGAGTAAGTTGGACCGACGAGAGTTGGATTGTGTGGGTTGGTTTGGAGGGAGCTCTATTACATAACAAAACAGAAAGAACGGGAACAGAGAGAATAGTTCAATTACTTCTACAAGCAAGAACTCTCTCCCTTTTTTAATATATAATGTTGTTAATTTTTTTAAATATATTTGAACATTCGTCTTATTCTATATATAATTTATATAATTATCATTTATTATATTGTAACTTGATTTATCGTCAATTTTTTTAAGTATAACTTAATTTTTATTTTTAAAAAATTAAATAAGATGAATGGTCAAATGTATAAAAAAAAGTTAACGACGTCGTATATAAAAAAAGAGAGGTAGTATTCAGTTATGCATTCCCTCGTGATATGTATTTCCTATTAAGGCGCCGATTGCGTTGATAGCGATGGTTTTGCCTTTTGTGATATCATTGTCGCGATAAACTTCATACTTGGATAAACAACAGTTTGATGCTTCAGTTTAGAATTTATTCTTGTCTTTTTCTCACATGCTTTTGTAATATGGGTTGAAATACTTACACAGTACACGTGCATGTGCATCACATTATTTGTGTTCACCTTTTTTTTTCCTTTTCACGTGCCATTTCAGTGACATTCATTTTAGATTCATACGTGGCAACCATTTTTATGCTAATTCTATTCATCAGCTTGTGTACAACTCTTTGTATGAAATTCAAGAGCGAAGTAGTTGCATGGTTATATACATATTTTTTTGATAATTAACATGGGCTATATATATGCCACAGCCGGAAGATTGAGAATTTTTGTTACAAAAATAAATGTACAACGAAGATATGAATTTTTACGTAAAAAAACATTGCGGGAAAAAAAACCCACATGCTCCAACTAGCAATAATCACTGCTGAGAAATTGGTTACAAATGCAGGAGATAACAAGGCCACTGTGCTCTCCCCGTAATCCATGGCAGATACTCTTTGGTACTGCCTTCGTTCCAAAACATAAGTGATATTGCCCGTATAAACACACATCAAAATCCTTTATATTTTGGACAGAAATATTAGTTACTACCTCCGAGCTGATAATACTTATTGTTTGAACAAGGACACGTTCTTCAAAAATATTTTTGACCACTATTTTCTATTGTAACATATATAAACATTTCAATAAAATATATGATTTTATTGAAGTACGTTTTAAGACCCATCTATACACATGATCACCGTATTTCTAAGACAAATGTTTTAGATATTATTTATAGCCCATATTTTTTAAGTTTGACAATAATCTTGTTTAAAACGATAAGTATTATCAATCCGGAAGGAGTATGAAGCACGAATTCAGCAAGTATGCAGAGTTGTTCCTAAGCTGCAATATATTCCTTTTAATGACTCATTTGCTATTAGAGCATAGAAGAGATGATGCCAAAATGCCAAATATGCTGTCAAAGTTTTTTTTTTCCATTTTCTGATCTTGTAGTGACAAATAAAGGATTTCTGTTGGAATTTAGACAATTAAGTTTGCTATGACAACCATGCAAAAGTATAATAACCATGAATCAAAGAAAATTCATCAAATTGTATACACAAAGGGCAAACGACTTTTTTTTTGAATTTTAAACTCCTCTTATATTAGTGTGTAACTTAAGATTGATTGAACTACCAATTTGTTACAAATCTATGTTTTGCCTGGCTATGCAAGCAGCAAGCACAATGGTTATTGGTTGATGTCAGCAGGGAGATTTGGAACAGTCTGATTTTGTACTTGTTCAGTCCACATCTGCTGCGGGTCGTACCTTGCAAGAACTTTATTTTGACTATGAGGGGCTCCGTTAGTCTCTTTTAATTTCGTCAATGTTGAATTCAAAATGCCAAGATATTTGGCTGTGTTTAGATCCAAAGTTTGGATCCAAACTTCAGTACTTTTCCATCACATCAATCTGTTATACACACACAACTTTTCAGTCACATCATTTTCAATTTCAACCGAAATCTAAACTTTGCGTTGAACTAAACACAGCCTTAAGTAATAATGAAAGCTTGACCCAACTATGTACATTGATTGTACAAATAGAATTACATCAGTTTGAATATTTTATTGAAAAAAACGATAAGATAAAACTCATAACTGACGTGCTACTAGATATTCAAACATATCTAAACATACACGGATACACCACCTAACATGTGGACCCATAACATGATAGAGATACTTTATCTGTTTTCGAATAAACCAACTTCGTATAAAATGTGACACATCTTAATACAATAAATTTGAATATATTAAGATGTGTCATATCCTATACTCTTATTTTATTTTGGATATATAAGACTTTTACTTGTTGGAACTTGGAAGCCTTCAAAGTTTTTTTTTTTTTATCTACGTTCTAGGTAAAGATGTAATTTTATTATCAATAAAGTTCTCATCATCGAAAAATTCTTCTTCATCCAAAGCCACTTTCACGATTAAAAAAACAAAGATACATATCTTAATTGGAACCAAAAAAAAATATTTTTTTAGGAGTATAATATATTCTCTCAGTCTACTTGGATGCAGGCAGCATATGATTCATGTTCCCAGCTAGTAATAAAAGTCTCTCCTTTTTGTCGCCGCCTCGGCTCCTCGCCTTCGCCGGTCGCCGCCCGCCTCTCCTTCTCCGGCCAGTCCAGCCGCCGCCGCCGCCTCCTCCGGCCGCCGTCCCGCCACCTAGGTGAGGCAAGAACCTTCCTTACTCCCGTATCATAAGCTATCTTGGTAATCGATTTTACAAGATGCTGGGCTTAATTAGCCGGCGATTGGCGATTCACATTGTGCATTTCGTGTCGCGAGTTCGAATCCGTGCTCGGCTAGTCGATGCTGATCGTGTTGCTGTATCCTGGTTGGTTCCGATTCCTTCTGGCCATCGATCTTATCTGGATTACCCCAAGCAGACAAAATCATCTAATCGATGCCGTACACTCGTACTCCAGTACATTGCTTTAATTATCTCATGTTCTTGATTTCTTTCTTGTATATGGATAATGCCAGAGGGGACAAATGTAGTGGGGACTCATTGGTAGGTGGATCGTGGATACCAGGAAAGTGGTGTTGGATAGTTTGATAGGCTGCTTCCCTACTAGGCTATTGTTTGGGGGTAGTGGTCTTATTTGTAGCTTCCTTTTTTTTTCCTTTTTCTTTTATTAAAAAGAAGACCTTACTATTTACCAGAGATTGACCAAAATGAGTATTTAAGGATGAGGAGCAAGATGTGGTTTTGCACTTCCATGTTTGTTCACTTGTTCAGGGAAGTGTACAGGTTAGATTCTAAAAGTTTTCAACAATTTGCACAGGGATTTCTTCTTCAGCTGCACCGCGAAGAAACATGGATAAGCTCGATGGCTCTGCCCGTCTTATGATAGTTTCCGATCTTGACCAGACAATGGTGCGTAGTTAAACTCATCCCTTATCTATCTAGACTCAAGAACTACCCATACTGTTATGTTCTGTAGCTACAAAATGATTGATCTTTTTTATTTTTTGTTTGCAGATTGATCACAATGATCCGAAGAACTTGTCCTTGCTTAGGTTCCAGGCGCTATGGGAGTCCGAGTTCTCCCAAGATTCTCTACTGGTCTTCTCGACTGGAAGATCACCTATCAGTTACAGGGGTTTGAGAACACAGAAGCCTTTGATCACTCCAGACATCACTATCATGTCTGTGGGCACTGTGATAGCATATGGTGAAGAGATGATTCATGATGTTGGCTGGGCTGAATTCCTTAGCAACAAATGGGATAGGGATATCGTTGTCGAGGAGACAGCTAAGTTCCCTAAGCTGAAGCCTCAGGCATGTTCAATGAATTGTTTGATTACAAATCCTAAGTAGGTTTTCCATTTCAATGAGTGCACTAAAAATTGTGTCGATGCAGCCAGAGAGGAGTCAGGGTCCTCATAAGGTTAGCTTTTTTGTCGACAAGGAGGGTGCTCGGGAAGTTATGGATTCTCTCCCTGAGACGTTAAATCGGCGTGGGGTAAGTCTGCGAAAGTGTGGGTGACTTACTTTTATTATGAGTGACATTGCTTAATGTTGTTTTAATTTTACCATGCTCCTTCTTTTCTATGATCAGCTAGATGTTAAAATAATCTTCAGTAGTGGTGAGGCCCTTGATGTATTACCACAAGGTGCAGGAAAAGGCCAGGCTCTTCTATATTTGCTGAAAAAGTTCAATTCAGATGGGAAACCACCAAACAGTACTCTTGTTTGTGGTGACTCTGGCAATGATGCAGAATTATTCAGTGTCCCATCTGTTCATGGTGTCATGGTCAGTGAGTCACTGCACAAGGAATCACATGAAACTGTCCACTAAACTGATGGCAGTGGTTTTCGTTGTAAGCTTATTACAGGGTTTTGAAATCATGTTCAGGTCAGCAATGCCCAAGAGGAGCTGCTTCAGTGGTATGAAGAAAATGCCAGGGGCAATCCTATGATGATTCATGCAACCGAGAGGTGTGCTGCTGGCATCATGCAAGCTATTGGACACTTCAATTTAGGACCTAACGTTTCCCCAAGAGATCTTGAATTCCCTTACCCGAAGTTAGACGCCATCAAACCTGCAGATGTTGTGGTGAAGTTTTATGTTCTCTATGAAAAATGGCGGCAGGGTGAGGTTCAAAAGGCCCCATTCATTATCCAGTATTTGAAAAGGATTACTGTAAGTACATTCCTCAGCTACATTCTTAGAATAACTCAGTCTAGCTTTGTTCATAAACCCCTCTTTTTGAAATCAATCATACCTTTTGTCGACTGCTATAGTTAGGTTATGAAAAGAGGTAACTATATAATTTGTGTCAGCATGTTATCTATAATTTTGCAAAAGTAATTTCAGACCATATGATACCACTTGTCTCTTGTCTGGCGAAATGTACATATTTATGATTCTTTTTTTTTTGGCGAGGATATTACTGGTTCATATTGGTTTCCTTGAGCAACATTTAAACCGATCTTCTTCTTCTTCTTTTATGTGTGTTAGCATCCTAATGGAACAACTATTCATCCTTCTGGAAGGGAGTGTTCACTTCATGCATCCATTGATGCACTGAGTTCATGTTATGCTGATAAACAAGGCAAGAAGTTCCGAGTATGGGTGGATAGAATTGTCGCTTCATCAATCGGTACAATTAATTGGCTGGTGAGGTTTGACAAGTGGGAAATGGAAGGTATATCCTCAGATTATTTGCACAATAGATTAGTCACAGTAGTTATTCCATCCCTGTAGTTTTTCTTTTCCTTTTTTGTTCAAAATTCTAAATGGTTTCTTGGCATAATTTTCCATTCTATTGCTCCATGATTATTTTATTCTTCTTATTTCCTCTGTCCACTTGTCCATTTTATTCTTTTTCATTGGCTTGCACGTCAATGTTAATGGTCCTGCTAATCTCAGGCAATGTTCGGTATTGCTGCCTCACAACTCTTCTGCTGACTATGAAGGTACACCCTCACAGGCTCACAGCTTTGTACATATACTAGTTGAATGTCCATGCTTTGCTGCGGATAAAAGAAAATACATCATAATACTGCCTAAAATAAAATTTTCATGAAATGTGTTATCCATTTTGTTTTCTAAAGAGAAGATTTACCTTAATTTGATTTTATATGTGGATATCCATTTAGATTTGATTGTTTCTTGTATTAAGAAGTTTAAGGGGTATTTGCAAATTTTACAATGGGAGTAGATGGGGTGGCAGATTCACTGCCACCACCACTAGCTCATTTTAAAGGAATATAGATTTTTATATCCTTCATGTTTACAGACTTTCTTGTGTACATCTATGTTCATATAAAATCTATATGTATCCTTAAATAAGGTTATCTGCTTAACTCGCAGCCTGAGACTGAAGATGGCTTCGAGATTACACACATCCACAAGACCTGGCTTGAAGGATACTCTGCAGGAAATGAGCATGCATGCATCCTGTAGGCCATTTAAATACATGCAACTTACACAGAAACATGAGGAAATTTTCATCAGGAGTCAAGATAGAATAACAAGTGTACTCACTGTTGCGTGGATTTGATCCCAAATACTCGTAGTGTTATACTGGGGTACTCACAAATGGATTGATGCTCTTGCTGATTCATGTACAGTTCATGAAATTAAGCAAATAAACTCACTGTACCAGAAATTTTCTCGATGTACATGGATCTTGATACTTTCTTAAAGCTCATTTTAAGGTTGTCATTTTAAAGCGGCTTTGGGCAGGCATCACCGGGGACCCTGGGAAAAAGACAGCAGGCCGTTTTACAGATGAAGAAGCAAGCGACAAACAGAAGGAAAAGGGAAACAAAAGCTTGCAATAATGATCTCCTTTACATAATATTTATACACTCTGCACACAGGAGATAAGATCAAAGAAAAAAAAAACATGCTGCTGCATAGCTTCGATCCTCCCCTTCCCCACACATATAACTATCAGTCTACATCACGCCGTCCACCGGGCGCTTCAGCGATCCGGCAGCTGATGCCCACCGTCAACCACTATGCTAGGCAGCTCGCTCTCCACGCCGCCGGTGGTCGCCGGCGCGGTCACCGCGGCGGCCACATGAGAAGCGCCGTTCTCGGCGCTCGCCATGTCGTCGCCGCCGCCGTGCCGAACCACCACCTGCCGCAGCAGCAGCCCCTGCAGCCGCAGCAGGTAGCTCTGCCCAGCCGGCTGCGACGACCTCACGTACCGCGCCATCGTCGCCGCTGTCACCTCGCTGGCCGACGGCCGGTCCGGCTCGGAGGATGGCCGGAGGTTGTTGAGCGCGCTCAGGTCGAGGTTGGGGAAGACGGAGCACCGGCAACGGGGGCACTTGACATTCAGCCGGAGCCACTGGTCGATGCACTCCACATGGAAATTGTGCGCGCACGGGAGCCCACGGACCTGCATAATGGATTGGGAAAAGAAGTCTTTGTCAGTCCTTAAAAATGCTGGAGAACGTAACTTCATAAACCATCTCTAGTCTTGTTTTACCCTCGAACTAACAAAAATGCTCCACTTTACTTCTAACCATGCTTTTTTATTCTTTATACAAGTTATATTCTTCGTTGAAATTGTGGCATGTACACATTATTACTCTTTTTTCTTTTTTTGAATTTTTGTTCACTATTTGCATAGGTTAGACACACCTAAGATAAAAATTTAAATATAGAGATTCAACACTGCATACAGAATTTCATGATAGAAGTATTTTGTAAAGTAGTTTATTTTGTCATCAATGGTTGTACAAATTTTAGCTTAAGTATGCCTTGTATAAAGACGGAAAAGAGATGTGTTACAAAGAAACAAGATGAGCTGTTTTTATATGTAGTTTAGGGGATCAAATGGGTAAAAGAAATAGTTCAGGGAGTTGATTGCTGGCAAAATAAGTTAAATGGACTTTTTTCCTGATGGATTCATGCCACATACAAACACATGAAGAAGCACCATGTGCAAATACTAGTAGAATTGCAGTTCAATCAAGTTCTCTACTTGGTGTCTGTAATTTACCTCGTTGCCAACATGGAATTCCTCCAGGCAGATTGGACACTCACTGCAGTCTGTAGGAACAGCTTTCAGTCTGAACTTCGGGAGTTCTTGAATCAGTGCCTCAACTGCCTCTCTCTGCAGAAGGAGGACCAATTTAAAATCATTCTGCTCAATGACACTGGATTTCAGTGTTACTGCAGTGTTCAACAATGGTCCCAAATGCATGCATTTGGGCAAACATTGGAAAGAAAGGTATCTAAATGCCTTTGATCAGGAAACATCACCCTCAGTTAGATTATCACAAAAAGATCTGCCAGTGCTTGGCAACAAGCTGGGGCAAAAATATTGTGGTTGCTAATTAGTATTAGTTTCTTTCCTGTCCTTTTCTACTGCCTCTATTGAGTTCTATTCCTCATACTCTCTGTTTTGTACTGACCTTTGCTCCTTAATACAAATCCAGAAGTCTTCAGAGACTTCTTTGCATCTCTGAGATCGCTAGCAAATAAATACATGGAAATTTTGTCTAGCTAGATTATACCAACAGCTAGCAGACAGTACGACCCCTTGAATCGAATGTACAGCTAAATGCCTAAATATAAGCAAATAACAGAATCAATCAACACACACACTAGCGATATGTCGAAAGGCGATTCATCAAATTGCGCAAAGCAACTTACTTGGGCAGCTGTTAAATAAAGACCAGGATGATATGCAGTATCTTGGCCCATTCCTCTCATTTCCAAGCCAACGGCCTCAAATGCCCAATCAGGCACACGGATCATGTCAACCAAAACCTATAGATGATGACAATAAAAAAAATTGAAATCCTCCCTACTTAAATATAAAGCTAGTAGTTGAGACAAGTAAGCTGCACAAACTGAATTGAACAGGCAAGCATGGAAAAAGGGCGTGCAATGCTGTAGTTTCATATTTTTCAAACGTCTACCATTGACAGTTCACTGGACAAAATCAGCAGCGAAAACGAACAAAAAATCTTACCCCATATTCAGAGACTGGTATTCCCTGTTGTGCCCTCTGCTGGAGAGCATGCCTTCGGCTTAGCCACTGCAACAAAATTAAAAGTAAAACATGGCGATATGCCCTCTGTGAATTTAAATATACATTTTTTTTAACAAAAAAGCGCTGTAGGGAAAGCCCCCACAGTTGCTTTATTAAAATAAGAAGGCAAAATAAAATTACAAGAAATCTACCAAAAGTTCTGACTAAAAAAAGATCTAAAGCCAGTACAACCATGAGGATTAGGGTTCTGCTATCAGTATGGCTTCTGCACTAATAGTCAATATGAAGGAAGACGTACACTACCCTTCATGCTTTTAAAAGAAGAAAAAAATAAATGGATACGATTTCTAGATGATGCAAAGAAGATATGAAATTATGAATACATCAATGCCAAATAACAATTCTCTATAACTAAAACCTTAACATCTTCAATCTAAATGACATCTAGATATAGTATGTATGACTGATGGTATGACACTCAAGAAGACTGAATCTTTGCACAGTAATCATGGATAAATCGATGAACGATAATATGCGGATCCAATGCAAGATTGCAGTTTGTACCGACATATCTTATAGCAGTACCTTTCCAACAGCCACACACGCAATACAGGCGAGACCACAGTAGCTGAAAAGCAGCCATATAAGGAAGCCCCATTTTTGTCCTTCCTCGGGTAACTACATATAGAGTGAGTGTATGTTAAGTAAAACTTCTAAATATTTGGTGATGAGCATAATACCATAACAATAAGAAAACTTACACAGCCTCTTGCAGTGCTAAACCACAATGTTCCTATCACAGTCCAAACCCAAAGAAAGGGATAGAGAAGAAGCACAAGAACCGACAAGACAACAATTCTCCCACAAAAACGAGCATATCTCTGTTGCCATCCAAGATCCCTACAATTACCAGCCACAAAAAGGACAAACGTCATACTTTGGAAAAGTTTAGAAGGTAAGGACCAACATACAAAGGTGGACATTGGCAAGTTAGCAACTCTATTTTGTAGGCGATACTCAAGCCTCTTACAACTGTAAGAGGAAATACTTATGTGCTGTCCTATTGCACAGTGTTGCTTTAATGATAGAAACACCTCTTGCATGCTGTTTCTTTATCACAGAATGACAAATTTGTTATATGTACTCCTTTAGAAAGAAGGTAGTGTGGTGGCAGGGAATCTGCTACCAACACCTCCACTAAATTTCTTACTAATTGCTCCCTTAAATTCCTGAAAATGACACTTCTACCTTCCAAATGTTGTTTATTTTTTTCCCTTTTTTTTGTATTTGGCTTTCTAAATTCGCAATTTTACATGGAAATGTCGAAGATGACCAAATTTTACAAATAGACATGTGTAGACATTGTCAAGTGCTCTTGTAACAGAAAAGGAAAAGGTTTACAGGTTCAATGCAACAATCACATATATATGTTCCGAAAATGCAAACAGACTTATTCTATTCATTTTTATCTGTATCAAACATGTGGGCATACAGCTAGTCTTAGAAAATATTCTAAGAGCATATTCTGTTTGAACTTTGAAGTTACACGTTAAAATGGTAATACTACAAAAATCTAAATATGAAATATTTCAATGGCATATTACGGCAAATCTTCAAAATAAGACAGTAAGTTGCACAGAAGAAAAATAATACAGTAATGGCTAAATAAAAATAAATTGAGACTTCTATCTTCTGAAATGTTGAAACTACAAACTATATTGTTTTGCACTACAAACTATATTGTTTTGCGCCATGAACTCATCCAAAATTAGCAGACGGTTAAAAGGTTATATCTCATCTGCTCAGGTAATAACCATGCAAAGAGGCTGTTTAGCCTTATGTCCCTTCATAAACGTATTTTAATTATAATTTGCTCGTTTAAAAAGAGCGGAGGCTGAGGTTGCAATCAAGATAGTCAAGACAAAAATTGGTCAGGTTGCCTATTACAGGAATTTCCTTTTCTCCCGAAAGGGTACAAATGTCATTGTCAATTGTTGTTCTTCCTTTTTTGCTAGGCTGCTTTTCTCGATTTAGGGGTGACATCAAAATTTCATGTATGCAAATTTCATACTAGTCCATAATTAAAAAGAACTAAACCCAGTGGTAAGTTTGGGGTCAAAATGGTACAGATTTGTTCTGTCTAGCAGAACAGAACAGCCCACCCAAAGCAGAGGAAAATGACAACCACTGTCTTTACCCCTACAATCCATTTGTAGGTCTACCATAGGTATATTGTGACAGGAGAGATGAGGTTGAAATAGAAGGAGATAGTAGTTATAAACTTACAATCCCATGCCGGCGGCAAGGCCATTATCGACGAACATGAGAAGGCGGAAGATGAAGACGGTGGTGTAGTCAACCTGGGAAAAGATGAGAGAGTGAGATAGAGGAATAGCGGTTTGATTTGAGATAGATGTTGGATTGAGGAACTGACCACGATCCATATGTGCAACGGGTGGGCGCAGAGACGATACCTCTTCCAGTTGATGGAGACAATGATTCTGGACAAAGTTGAGGAGGAACAATAGCAATCGATGAAAATGTATCAGTAAAATGCACATTGCACTGGGTAAATTGTTTCATTTTTCCACCATGTTTTGTACATTCTCCCCCTTTTTTCCTCCCCTTTTTACCTTCCTCTTTTTCATGTACCTTCTTCCTGTAACTTTGTAACCATCTATTTTTGTCAATGAAATGGCTATAAGTTAATAAGGTAGCTGGCTCTACCTTCTTATGTCAAAAAAGAAGAAAAAATCCACCAGGTTTAGTCTAAACTTTCACTTTGCATTCACATAACACCCGCCCAACCCATTGCACCTAGTCCGGTGCAAATTGAAATGTAGGTTAATCTAACTGGTGCAAAACGTAATCGACTCTAACAAAAACTGAACGCGCGGCGAGCGAAATTCTAATAATTAAAACTGAAAGCATGGTGAGGAAATGATGAAAGGATACAGGCTGGTGGCGAGCATGGAGAGGAAGAATCCATCGTACCTGAAACCAATCAAGCAAAGCAACAGATGAATAGATTCTTCAAAGCATATTACAGCCATAGCGGGGAAGGGGGGAGTAGAGAATAAACTTAGTACCACTTGAAATCGACCCCCCGCATCGCCATGGCCTGCTAGCTAGATCTGGCCGGAGGAGCGCGGCAGCATCCACGCCCCCGCACTCCGCTCACTTCAGTGAGCCCCTCACTTCAACTCCAGCTAGGGTTTCTCGCGAGGAGAGAGAGAGAGAGAGCGGCGTCGCACTCGGCGGCGGGGCGGGGCGACGCGAGGAGGAGGGAGTACGGCGTCCCCCTCCCGGCGTCGACGCGAGTAGGGCCCCCGCGCGGCGGCGGCGGCGGCGCCGGGAGGATCGCGAGCGGCGAACGCGCCGGAGAGAGGGGGAGGAGGCGGCGAAGCGAAGAAGCTTTTCAGCGGCGAGTTCGTCGTCAGTGG
Organism: Oryza sativa Japonica Group; assembly: GCF_034140825.1. Taxonomy (NCBI): domain Eukaryota; kingdom Viridiplantae; phylum Streptophyta; class Magnoliopsida; order Poales; family Poaceae; genus Oryza; species Oryza sativa. The sequence continues at coordinate 2,618,619 of NC_089039.1, forward strand.
GAAGGGGAAGTGGTTTGCGGGGGGGTTCACGCTGGCTTGATCCTGACGCTTCGTCTCTGATCCGACGGCTGATGAGATGCCACCGATCTGCTAAGAAGGGGTAAGACTACAGAGGAAGAAGGTGAACGACTGCATCTACCAGTTGGAACACGGCATTGTACATGTACTACCTAAAATCAAGCAAAGGAAAGCAACAGATTGATAAATTTCTCAAATTAAATCTCTTTTTGTTTCTTTGATGATGGCAAACTTCTGGTAAGTATTTGATATGACAGAAAGCTGCTTGGACAGTTGTATTTAGGTACGATGTAGTTATTAATTTATATTATCCTCTTTTCGATCTCCTACAATGAAGTAGAAGAGTGGCATTATGCTTTGCTTCAAAGGTAACTAAGGTTTTGACATCTAATTCCTTTTCAAGTTGAATTTGCACAGTATTTCTGTGTTTAATTTGGTGCCGATTTATTTCTTGACGTTCTAACATGCATAAATACTGAATTGAATGATTTAGAGCATGACAAAGCGGTGGTGCAGTGAATTTGTTATGAAACTTCTAGTAGCATTAATATTGTATGACTCCTTTTTTAGTTCCTCGGCAACTAAGGAGAAACAAAGTTTTTAATTAAAATCGCACTAATTTATTTCTTTGTGCAATTCTGGAACAAAGAAATTGGTATTTAAGAATATGCCCAGAAAATTCCAACCAAAGAATATGATTCATATCATAGGAATTTTAGAAGTTTAACATGAGCCTAAAACCCTCTCTCTTTTTTTTTTGATACATTCAAGCAACCAATTTCAACACTTCCTGGATTTTAAAGTTTGGATTTTAAAGTTAGTATTATGGATTTAACTACGCATGGTGGTTCAGATTTGGAAATAAGTTGTGCAAAGTTCGTCTTTAGAAAAGGACAATTAGAAAGGTTAAAAAAATTAAAAAATAACTGCAAGGTGTTGTACCAGTCTAGATGGAGAGGGAAAGGTTTTTGTAAACAACAGCTATGCATAAGTTAAGTGTAGCATAGAAAATGATGCTCCCTCCGTTTCACTCGTTTTAACTTTTTCTAAGTTAGACTTATTTATATTTGAATTATTTTATAAAAAAACATAATAATATTTTTGATAAAACATTGTATTAAAAATACAATCGATGTTAAATTTAATGAGATTAGATGTTGAAGAGTTACTATATTTCCAAATTTACAGAAGTTCGACTAAAAAAAAACTAAAAGCATCTAAATTATAAAACAGGGGGAGTACCTTAACCCCTACAATTCAGTGCAACAAAATTAAAAGGATTTGCTCTTACATGTCCTGAATCTTTTGAAGATCTTGACCAGTGAAGCATGCATGTTCTGCATCACTCTCATCTCATGCAACCTTGTACAATTGGGAAACAAATCCAAAGCTGCTAGCTAGCTGTGTACATATGGATTACTGCTGATTGGCACGAACTGAATTATTCGCACGTAATCAATCCAAAAAAACTATTAGTAGCCATGGGCAATGCAGGCCTCCCAGAAGAGCCTGTTGCTCTCGGCCGTGTGGCCTCCGGAGTCCTCCACCGCCTCCGCCGCCGGCGGCGCACGACGAGCGCCGCCGTCGGTGGCCTTCGCTTTCGCCGCCGTCACCGGCGCCTTCTCCGCCGCCCAGCACCACCACGGCACCGGTGTCATCATGACACCGGCCTTCTCATCCACCGCACTCTCCACGCCCTCCTCCTCCTCGCCGCCGCCGACGACGTATTGGCCATTGCCGTTCTTCCTCCCGTATCCTCCGCCGCTGCCGCCGCTGCAGGACTCCGCGTCGTCGTCGTCGTCATCCGCCACCGATGATCCCTCGCCGGTGGTGAGCGACGACGACGACGACACGGCGGCTGCAGCGTCGTCGTACTCGGAGTCGCCGGTGCGTTCTTCCGCCTCCGCCGCGGCCGGCGGCGGCGGCGGCGGAACGTGGCCGCGGCGTCGGCGGTGGTCGTCGTCGGCGTGGTCCATGGAGATGATGGCGAGGGGACGAGACGTGAGGCGATCCATTTTTTTTTCCTGAAACGAGACGAAACCGTGAGCTGTGTTGTGTTAATTATCTGAAAATATTCTTGGGCTTGGCGCGAAATATATAGAGGGGGATGGCCCACGGAGTCGGAGTCGGGTGACGTGGAGAGATGAGATGATGTGGACTCTGGTTCATTAGCCGACATCTTTGTCAACGACCTGACTCAACACGATAAAATGCTAAACATGGATGATTTCCTTTTAGGTAGGAGAAAATAATCCTACGTACTATCATCCATCTGCCGTAACTAATTAAAGTGCTAAACAACACATTTTTTTAGGGAAAAAGAATAGCATCCTTTCTAACCACGTAAGGTTTTACTCCCTAAAAATGCAAACATTTCTAGTTGTTTACCAAAGATTGACATTAACGAAAGAAACAACAATTACCTTGTTAATTAAATTCTAAATTGGTTATATTCTCTTCTTAAGCTTATGATTGGTTGAAAATGCTTGAGTTTCCATGCATTGAAAAATCATGTATCCTTCTAAAATGACATTGTAGTCTAATGTTAAAAATACTTATGTTTTAGGGGTAGAATGGAGCGAGTACAAATATTCCTAAGAATCCAGTTGCTACACGGAACAAGAAGATGTTCTGCTTTTCTACTCAGCCAAGATAGTAGTAAGCAAACTGAGAAAATATATATAGCGCTAGCTCAACAGCTGGTCACATAAACGTGAGAAACGAACAGGGATGAAGCTCAATGCTATTCATTCACAGTAAAGTTAACATGTATAATATCACTGCTAAGAGAGGATAAAAGATACCGGTTTTTTCAACCGGCAGAGATGACATTGATGATACTTATCATCGGTGACCACAAAACCGGCACCTATATGGTTCTAATAGGGGCCGTTTCTAAGCCAAAGAGCCACATGGCTGTTAAATAGGTGCCGATTTTGACCTCAAAACTGACATCTATATGGTCCTAATATTAGTGTTGGTTCTAAACTAAACAACCACGTGATTGTCAAAATAGGTATCGTTTTTATAAACCGGCACCTATAGTGGCGACACCTATTTGTATTTTTTATAGTGTATATTAGCTATAATGTTAGCCTATTTTTCTCTCCTCTTACTTTTTTTAACTATGAATTTAATGCAAATATCTTAGAGTAAGTGTATAGCCAGCTACTGCATGAAAACCACCGTTTCTCTTTTTCACATAAGATTTTTTATCCTAGATAAGGCTCCCATCGGATGGCCTAATCAGCCAAAGAAAAAGCCAAATTTTAAATTTTTAAACTTAATTTTAAGATTGATTTTGAGATATTTTTAATATAGTTTCTTTTTCAACATTGGCTTTTAAGTCACCAAGAATACATATATAAAAGTTTTACCTACAAATTCATTTTTATTCTCTAATAAACCGTTGGAAAAAGCCAAACGATAGGGCCTTTAAGTTTATGGTTGATTTATACTCTACTAGCTCCAATAAACTGATGATGATGACATGGATGACGAGATCGATGACGTGGCCTGCATAGCTAGGTCGATGACTCGACGTGCACCCACTGCACGCATACGCGACCAATCCAGAAAAAAATGCATGTATACGCAGCCTGTGTAGTACTCCGTAGTACATATGCTGTGACACGTGCACATGCATGCACATAGTCTGGTGAGTTTCCTTCTCCTTTTTCAAAAAAGAAAAATAAAAAGGTTAATTTCCCTCTGTTCATTTTGATCACGTCGAGACCGTCGCGTACTCACGTTGTGCATGCGGCGGCGGCGGCGGCTACCGCCGGATTTGTCGGTTTAGCTTTGGGAATCGGCGGGCGTGCGTGCTCCGATCGAGACAGGGGCGGCACGGCACGATGGAGTAGAAAGAGGACGCATGCGGTGGGGCCGGATGGGTTCTAGAAGCTTTCCATTATTATCTGCCTACCTACTTGGCGTTCTAGAAGACAACTTTTTCCCTTTTTTTGTCGCGGCGGCCGGCCGGTCTCTCGTCCTCTCTCTTGATCAGCTAGTGGCTGAAAGATGTTTTATGTATTTTATTACTCTTTGTTTCGGGCTATAAGATGTTTTAGCTTTAGTCAAAATTAAATTATTTTAAATTTGACCAGGTTTATAGACAAATATGGTAATATTTATATTATCAAATTAGTTTTATTCAATTAATAATTAAATATATTTTTTATAATAAAATTATATTGGGTCGAAAAATTTTTTTTCTATAAATTTGGTCAAACTTAAAGCAATTCATCTTATAACCTAAAACGGAGGGAGTACAATACTAAAATTAACTACATATAACCAGGGGCAAAGCTAATTTTTATAGATAGGGCATAGGATCCACAAAGACCTAACATAGTATTAGTGAGAGCTCATTGGTGTTTGATGTTTCGTTGGATAGTGATATGAACGGATCAGCACCGTGCCATCGCAATCAGTTACAAGAGTGAAAAACGAGAACACATGGATCACAATTCGGCTCAGCGGTTCTATGGAGTGGTGGCCTTTGGCCTCGCTCCGTCATCCCTTGTCACGTGAATGGTCATAGTCTTAGAAAGGGACTTGTTTTTCTAATTAAACTTCTTTAGGGTTTAACTACGTTCATAAAAAAAGAAACATCTGTAACACCAAATTAGTTTAATTAAATATAACACTAAATATATTGAATAAATTGTGATAATATAGTTTTTAGGTTTAAATTATTACTATATTTTTTTATAAATTTAATCAAACTTTAAAAATTGACTTATAATATACTACCTAGATCACATAATAATTGTATTTCTAACATTCAAATTTTAGAAAAAAAATTGTAATGAGGTGTGAGACCCAACAAATTTAATTAGTAGTAGAAGATATATTGTCTTCTAGCTTCCCATCTTTCCATCCCAATCTCAATCTCCTACCCTTTTAGTCAGTAATCAAGTTTATACGTATAAAATGCATGCACAAAGTGTGGTTATTATTATATATGGTTATTGTGATCATTTGTGTGTGCTGCTAATTAATTGCGTACACGCATGCATACACACACGCATTGTATTATAAAACATATGAAACACATAATTTACCTTATATTTGGAATTGAGGGAGTAATTATTTTTTGATGATAAGTGTAAAATGGAGCGAGTAGGAGGAAAAAAAAATGATTCAGGTGTCCTCGAGGGTTGAAAAGTGAACCGCGGAAGTTTGATCCAAAGATCGGACGGCCCATCTCAACCAAACCCAATCCAACCCAACCCGCTTCAGGGTTTATCGCTCACGCCGCGCCGCCTCCTCACCCCCGCCTCCCGCCGCCGCCGCTTCTCCCCGAACCTTCGCCGGCGAACGGCCGGGCATGTGGGCTGTGCGGAGTCTCCGCCGTAACCTCCTGCGAGCGGCCTCCTCGCCGCTCCACCCCAGGTGCCCTCTCCCCCCCGGGAGCTTCGCGGCGGGATGCGGCGGCGAGGCTGCGGCTGCGGCGTCGGCGCGGTCCGCGTTGCTGCCGCCGCCGGGGGCGGGGGGCGGGTGGTGGCGGCGGCGGATGATGTCGACGACGAAGGGGAGGAGCATGCGGAGCAAGGTGGAGAAGCGGATGGCGAGGGAGACCGGGCGCACGCAGCGGGAGCTGCGGCGCGCCGTCAAGCTCAGGAAGAAGCTCATGACCGACGATGAGAGGCTCATCTACAGCCTCAGGAGGGTAAAGGCTCCATCCATTTTTTTTTTGTTTTTTGTTTTTTTGAAAAAATTGGTGCTTGCTGTATCCTGTGGCGATATGCTTTCGATTACGATCTCGCATTGAATTGGATTTCACCTGTGCTTGCCTTGATGATGTTTATCATGTGATATCTTCCTCATGCTGAATGAATGCAATGCATAATTTTTGTGCACAGTTGTAGTTTAAGTTGGCTCCACGGCACACTTACGGAGAGAAACTAGAAATGTGTTGTCATTTCTAATGCCAGAGAAAGAAAATAAGAGTAAAAGCATTCCAATTGTTTATTAGTTCAGATCATTGTGCACCCACCAAAAAATATTGGATATGTTAGATTTTTCGGGTTTTACTTTGCTACCTAAGAATTTGATCCTTAGCAGTACCAAATCCAACTTCTATGCTTGTCAATTACTAGAAGTTTTTTTTAAAAAAAAAAAAATCAACGAGAGCGCTCATTCAAAACCTATCAGTCAACTCTTAGTCATAAACTCAAATGTTTGTTTTCACCACTATCTTTGTTCCTATTACAATATATATAATAGTTTGAACATAGTGAAATCATGGTCTTACTATACCCTGGTTACTTTCTTCCAGGCCAAGAAAAAAGTTGCTTTGCTTCTACAAAAGCTCAAGAAGTATGAGCTACCAGACTTGCCAGCTCCTCGACATGATCCCGAGCTGTTGACAGCCGAGCAACTACAGGCTTACAAGAAGATTGGATTCAGAAATAGAAACTACGTGCCTGTAGGAGTTCGTGGAGTTTTTGGAGGTGTTGTTCAAAACATGCATATGCACTGGAAATTCCATGAAACTGTGCAAGTTTGCTGTGACAACTTCCCAAAGGAAAAAATCAAGGAAATGGCAGCGATGCTGACAAGATTGAGTGGTGGCATAGTGATCAACATTCATAATACCAAGACGATTATCATGTTTCGAGGAAGAAACTATCGTCAACCAAAGAACCTCATACCTTTGAACACACTAACCAAAAGGAAGGTCAGTTTCTTGCAGTTAAGCTGTTTGTGGCACTTGCCAATTGGAGTTGTCTAGTTACTTCTATTCATGTGTGTTTATGCTTTGGATTATGCAAGCTATGTGTATGACATTCGCCACTTCCCATGGATTACCCTGATTTTTTTCATGTTTGATTCATCATTCATCTAAACTAAATCATGTTCTTTTAAACGTTTTGTGTGAATGACTAATTTTATTTACTTTTATACATTAACTTTCCTTGCATTACTTGCTTTGTGCATGGATAACAGAGCTTGCTATAATTGCCCTTATGCAGGCTTTATTCAAGGCTAGATTTGAGCAGGCTCTAGAGTCACAGAAACTAAACATCAAGAAGATAGAGACACAACTCCGTCGTAAGGGTATCAATCCGGAGGACCCAGTTGCCATGGCCAGCATACAGCGAGTTGCATCAACATTCTTCCGAGCCATAGATGAGCAGCAGGGTACTCCCTACGTCTTCCGTGGTGATACACAACCAACTGCTGGGACCACTGAAATAAAGGAACCACATGATCAGCAATCTGAGGATAGCGACCAGGAAGAGCTTGATCGCTTTATAGCAGAAATAGAGACCGCAGCTGAGCAGCAATGGGAGGAAGAAGAGGCAGCGGAGAAAGAAGAATCTTCTCGACTGCGATACTGGGACAGAGAAGAGGGGAGTGAGAGGAGGGGTTTCAATAGGAGCTACGACAACCCAGGCAATGAATATAGAGACCAGGGAAGATACACGAGAGACAACAACAGAAGGACAGCGGATTCAAGGAGGTGGGACGATGATAGCGAGATAGATGTGTCAGGTGAGGAATGGGACTCTGATGACGATAAGGATAATGTATTTGACAATGACGTAGATGCTCCTGATGAACACCCTCGACGATTTGAAAGCATGAGAAGCGAGAAGAGCAGATCCGATCGCAGTCGGAATTATACATCTAGGGGTTCCAGAAGTTCCATTGAGAAACCAAGGAATTCAGCTACTGCTTCTGGTAGAAGCGTGTTCAGGGAAAGTGAGGATGATGAGTTAGATACTGAAGATGATGAGTTGTGGGGACCAGATTTGAAGGAAGAGAGAAACTTGAGAGCCCCTAAGGTGAATTTCGCTAACTATCACAGTGGCACCAGCAGCGAGGAGGACACTGATGACAACTGGAAACAAGACTCCAGGACTGGCAATACGAGGAAGAATACTGATGAGAGCTGGGACAGTGACTAATGAAGAATAAGAAATCGAATATTTCGAAACTAAGATATTTCATGGCTGCCACAGGTTACATTCTCGCCTAACGGTGAACTGGATGGAAGACAATACACTTGGTTTTGGTGAGACCAACTGTTCTTTTAACAGTTCATATTGAAACCTTCAGAGTTCAGACATTGCTTTGGTCCCAACTGACATCGCTATAAATTGCCTGCATTGGATCTTAGACTGCAATGACACTGCTATCACATCCTCAAATCAGGGGCCTGCATGTTTTAGGCATGCGAATTCCTTGGGCTCTTAACAAAGAGACATGCACATATACATACTTTGATGGTCCTGTATGTCGTCGTCTATGTCGAGATATATGATGTATTCATTGAATTACTTCATTGAATGCTCTTGATAAGCTTAAGAAAGCACTGCCATTTATTGCGCCCTTCTAACTGCAGTGAGCCTGTCTTGTCCTAGCTAGATTCAGGGCTTGTTTGAAATGCAGAAATTTCATACTCCCAAGTTCCTCCATTCCAAAGGAGGTAGAATGTTTTTCCCCCTGTCCCCAGCCATACTTTTCTAGTAGTTCAGGCGTAGCACTAGAGCCACATTATAATTAACCATGATAAAACATATAATTCAGACTCTGATCACTATCAACTGAAAGCCAAAGCAATGCTCAACGACTATCAGCTCAATGACAAAGCAATGCTCAACGGGAAGCATTTGAAAGATGTATACTAACCAAATTAAGTAACATATACACGAATATAAGCCTGTCTAGCCAATATCTAGTGCCAAAAAATTATTCGTAAGTTTACCTAGCAGAGGTAGCAAGAGATACAACACCACGAGACCTTTCAGATTTCGACAGGAAACTAGAAACTACTGAACCAATGAAAAAAAATATTTCCACAAATTCTTGGTGGAAAAAGAATTCTTTTGGTGCAGCCTATTTGGTGCCTAAAAATTTGTCACCTCCATCAATGTCCTCCTCCCTCTTTTGCTGTTGAATCCTAAATGTAGTGGTCAACCGAAACAGATGTCACTGCATTTGATCATAAAAACTGTAGGATATCAATGAGTTAGCAAAATCTTGAATTATTGTCCTTTGTCATCATGCCAAAGCTCATTGCAGAAACCATTTCGTTGCCTCTTGCAGTTTATGGCTTCTCCAAAGGAATCAACAAGCTGCTCAGCCAGACCACTTGGCTCATTGATTAGTGTTTTGATGAATGTAGTTACAACTCTACGGTCATTCTCCGTTGATCTTAGACTAAACCAGGTCAAGAACTTCATCCTGAAATCATTATCTATGTGTCCCTTGCATTCCAGCATCCTGATCTTCTGCACACAGTACTCAAAGTCCTCATCCAACTCCCTCGGTCTTGCAAGCTGCTTCTCACGGCAAATAGTGGAAGCACCATCTTGTTCACAGCCCTCTGGCCGAGATTCAACAGCAGGTGGTTCAGCTTCAGCACTCCGGCCCACCGCGCAGGTCTCTGAGCCACCACTATCGTTGGATCTTACTGGTACAATCTTTGAATTGTAACACTTGTCCGGGGAAATGTCCATGGGGACAGGTGCCTCAACGTTTAGGTCAGGAACAGAAAATGTGCTGAACTGAAGTTTGCGGCACGCACCAGATAACAATTGACCCTGTTCACTGTTCTCTGTTTGCTCCACGTCTGTGACACTTCTGTCACATGAAGCTTCATGCATATCTTCACAAAACCCTTCAAAACGGCCTTCCTCAGTCCAAGCTTGCCGCAATATCTTCCCAACATCTCGGATCTTAAATCCAGTCGACTTAAAAGCCTGTGTCTTCTCTCTTCTATGTGTATGTGCATCTGCTCCCGCTACATTCTGTGTGGTACGTTTAAACAATAACTCCTTGCTCCCCGTATAACATTTAGATTCAGAATGGCCTAGTATCCCATCATCTGTGAATGATATAATTCTGAAGGAATACTGTGTGCATGGGGCAAGGTTAAAAACAAGTACTTTTCTTTGATCTTTGGACAAAACTACAGGCTCTTCCATGCTTGGCTCCTCTCTGCTCTTCCAGTACCATAGTTTATAACCCCTGATAGTGTCAGAGGATGGTAATGGAGTTTCTTTTAGAATAATAACAATGGAAGAAGATGTTATCTCTACAAATCTGAATCTACAGGCAGCAGGTAAGGAATCTGCATGATAAGAAGTCCATTAGCTTCTTTTGTACTATCATCACCACGATTATATTATAGATACCAGTATGTAACAATGAAGTCATGTAAGGAAGACCATTACCTTGAAGATGCAGGTCTGGGGAACTCAGCAACTCATCAGCTCTTTCAATAGCTAGAGAGCAAAGTTTCTGCAAATCACTACCAGCAGGCAACCTGCTTACAATACCACGTGCCATCTTTGCCGACATTCCATCCAGTGGACCAACTTCACTTTCCAATTTTGCTTTTGCATCTTCAATAATACCATGCAATTCTTTAAAGCGGGTAGTTCCCCCCAGTAGCCGATAACTCAAATAGATGCGGTGGCAGAGCATATCTACTCGGCGTGCATCTTTGGCAATCACCAATTGCCTTTTCCAATAACTGCCGGAGTAAATATTCATGCGAACCACACGAATTAAACATGTCAGTTAAAAAGTTTCCGAATAATCTAACAAGCAATACTACCAGTGAATTGAAGCTATAAATTCAACATAGGACAATGATTTCAGCTATGCTCAACATGAGACGATTTCAACAATGCAAAATTAGTATATGACATCTTGAAGTGCACCTATCTGGTATTATATTTGGTACCATGCAAAATTAGTATGTTGTAGTGTGGAAAGTAACACAGAAATACTAACATTGTTAACAAAGACAATGGAGTTAGCTTATCGTACACACTGTATATTGGTCATATCTTATGCTTTAAATTAGTTTACAAAAGAAGAAAAAGGTCCGGCTTATTCTCTAGCTTGTGCTTCTAGGGAAAAATGATGAGATGTTCTAGATTCCTAGTTGAGTTGAATAGTGCCTATGCACTATAAATAATGTCTAGTTGTTCTTTTATTGATTGCCACTGAGATGTTACCTATCAAAGAAAAGGAAGGGCATAAAGTTTATAAACGAGCTTTTAATTTAATGCGCATAAATATATTGCATAGACAAAATGCCAATTGCAGCACTGTTTTCCATTAGAGAATTGGGACTAGATCATGTTATATTTTGACACTTTAATGAAGATGATAATAAAATTGTGACTAGAAACATATAAAAAGAATAAGATTCGTATAGTTGCTACAAAGTGTGCTTACCCTAGTATTCCGGAAACCTTTCCACATGAAGCGCAAGAATAACTCCCATCAAGTTGAATAATATTCCCAAGATTAAAGCAGCCAACCCTCTTGTGTTGGAGCGCACACTCAATATGGCAAGAAGACCCACAGCAGTTCTTGTCATCATTTTCAGATGCACAAACCAACCATAGACTAGGATCCTTATTGTCATCAAACTGATGGCAAATACAACATGAGCACCTCTTGCAGAAGGAATCTTCAGATGTTACAACAGCTTTACAGGCCAAATTCTTACAGATCCAAGTGCTAATGCATTTCACGTCACGGACAGGACACTCGCCATTCACCACTTCCTTCTTACAAACATGGCCATTTGTTTCTTTTAAGTTAGTTGGAGATTGTTTCTGCAATTGAAGGTTCTTGCTTGCTTTAACAGGAGTAGCTTTGGTCATTTCTTCCCTTCGGTTAAGCAAGCCACCTTCCCTTTTTCTTTTTCCGTTCACGTACTGGCATCAGTAATAATCTTCTAGGGTAATAGTTTCTAAACCCTCTCTGAACATCTTGCAGAATCTTTCGAAACACTGACCCACTTTATTGCGAGGACGTCATCCACCAAAGATAATCAATGTCCAATAACTGAAATGCAATATCATATCTTTGATAAGCAAGAACTGTTATTCCGGGTTCTAAATTAAACAGTATATGGTATATAATCAATGTAAGAGGGGTCCACACCGCGGGCAATCGTATAAAAAGGAATTAAAAAAACATCAACATGGCAGGATCCTTAATAGTCTGGTATAACTACCCACATCATAAGACAATGTTTAGAATGAATAACGCTATGTGAATTGTCTTACATTTATTAATGTAGCATCTTATTAATGAAGGCATGCCTGAAACAAACAGATTTGTACAACGGAAACGATGAAGAAACGCCTCAATCATGTTAACGGTAATTTAATGACCCAACTGTAATAACTTCAAAAACTACCAAGATCTATTTACTAAAGTAACATATGCATGGTTTGTTCCGATCTCGTCATTAGTACAATCACAGCATGAACAAATTTTAAAATAGGATTTTTGTGCTAGGGTTTTTCTGTCGGTAAAAATGGCTGGCAGAGAGACAGCAAGCCAAATGGAACAAGTTACTAATATTGACCTATCGTTGATTAATCCAGAAATCATTTGGTTACTTCTGCCAATCCAACAAAGCTATTACACAAAAAATGAAAGATAGCTCCACGAGGAACAGCAGCACAACTTCAAGGCAACGAGTTTCCATCTAAATGAGCCTAGAATCATCGTCAACTTTTAGCCGTTGGCACAATCAAGCGGCGAATCAACCGAGCTCCCGCCCAATCTCGCATCATCGGCATACAAACAAACAAACAACCAAACGAATCGCGGCACAGAATCACGCAACACCAACGCCCGCTCATCCTAAAGCTAGAACCCGTAACTCGCGAGGTTTGAAATCCACGGGTCATGTGGAGAGGGGGGGCCAGAACGGGAGAGCATACCACCTTCCGCACCGCTCGATCCCCTTCCCGCCACCGCCCCTCACCACGGCGGCGGAAGCTAGGGTTTGCGGCCGCGGCAAAATAGCCTTCCAGCGGTGCGCGGGGGAACGGGGAACGGGAGATCCCCAATGTGCGAGGCGGCGACGCGGGAGGAGGAAGCCGCGCGCGGCTACCGCGAAGGGGAAGGGGAGGCGGCGACCCTCCGGCGAGCTCGCGTCGCCGTCGTCGTCGCGAGTCAAGGGGAGGGAGGAGGAGGCGGCGGCGGCGGCGGGTGGGAGGAGCGAAACAACGGTGGGAATTGAGAAGGCAAAAGAGAGAGAGAGAGAGAGAGAGAGAGAGAGAGAGAGGAGGCAAGTCAAGTCGAACAAGTCGGCGAGGGCGAGGCGACGTTGGAACGGAAACGGTAACGGTAACGGAACGGGAGCGGCGGGTCGCGTGTGAACTGGTTACCTGGACTGGACGCGGTTTCGTTGGTGGGAAGCGGGCTGGTGGGCCGGAGCGACCCGGCCCGTTGAACATTGGTGTTACCAGTTCATCGGACGGCCCATGGTCTTGCCACGCCGGAGCTGGAAGCCTGCAATTACTCCCTCCGTGCTAAAATAGTATACGTATATATTGTACTATTGGTATCAATTGGGACATGTTCACTATCATGTATTAGTACTATTAATTAATATATTATTACTATGAATCTAGACATGTTCCTTATTACTGTGAATCTAGACATGTTCACTATCTATCCATATCCTAGTATTACAAATTTAAACATATTTCTATCTATATCTTAGTACTATGAATCTAGACATTTCCCTATCCAAATACTAGTATTACGAATTTAGGCATGTTCGCTATCCATGTCTTAGTATTATCAATCTAGATATGCTACTTGTCTAGATTCGTCATATTACTAATACATGTCCAATATTAGGTTTTATATTTTTGGGACGGAAGAAGTATAAATTTGTAGCGATAGTGAAAAGAGGGCTGGCAACATAAGTGACGAAGAAAAGCCTCTAAAATTAGTCTGTCCTAAAATCTAAATTGAAAATTATCTCTGAATTATTATAATACAAAGCCTTGCCAATAATTATAATCAAAAGAATTGGTACAACGCGTCAGACTAGGCTATACTACATGTTATTAGCACGATGGTATCTTGGCAGTGGCAGTTAAAATTAAAGCAACATTTTTTTCATAATTATCGCTTCTCTTTTTTCTACGAAGCAAAGCGTTTTCAAGAAGCAGAAATGAACCAGGGAGTCATAATATTCCTTTGCATAAAATTCTTCCAGTGATTCTTTGAAGTTAAACTCACAACAATTATTTGTCAAACTGAGAAATGACCATTCAGATACACTCGCAGCTGAAGCCTGAAAGGTAGCAATGGAATGGACATCTAATGTCAAATTACTCAGCAGAATAAACTCTCTAAACCAGTGTGATAAGTAACATTCCGACAACAGTAAGTTTACAAAAGTTAAAAGAAACTTGAGAATCAGATTTTCCGCGATGCGGATGAAAATCCTTCAGGTTGGACTTGGGTACCCTGATCCTTGTCATCATGCTTGATGGTTTCATCTCTTGATGGTTTCATATTCGCTTTGTGCTATCCTAATTTCAGTTCGTTGATCTTCTCAAGTGCTAACATATTGATGATGTATCCAGCAGTTTTATTAACACAAAATCTAACTCGCATTGGATTAGTGACGACGACATTATGCCTGTGCGTTACTGTTTCTCCTTGGTCCAAAACGAATGCTCAGATTGTCCAAGACACGGCTAACATTCATGAGCCGTGGATCATCAGAAGGAATTTCACGTTCCTGATTTGAAAAGAAGGGAGATGAAATGTAATTAGAATAAAAAGAGAGAAACATGAATAAAACTCCATATACTAGTAGTTTATAACAGTGACTTTAGGTCAGCATACTATGATATGTAAATATCCAATGATTTCAAAAAAAAAAATCAGGACGGTACGCAGCTAATGAATTTACTCAATGCAATATAAGGAAACAATATCATGGGTGATTCTAGGGTGAATTAAACATACTAGCCACAATATTGCAAAATCTGAGCTTACCTTCAAACCCTTGTAGTATGCTTCAACAGCAGGAAGTGATGGAGTGATTCTGCGGTTTTGCATGAGATCCCAGACATAATTTGCTATTGTATATCCACCAGTCTGAAAGAATCCACAGAGTTTCAACCGTAAGTGATTTGGGAAGCTATTTGGATTCATTTCAAGAATATGACATAAGTAAAATAATTGTGTTTTCTTCAAATAGATGCATTAGCATTTGTAGGACTTGCAAGTACAGGAGGGTGGTAGCTGTGATACTTACCTTTTCACCTGAAGCTGCAAGTAGAAGATCAGTTCCCATCCTTGCGTTTAAGAAGAAATTTCTCGAAGTCATCTTCTCCTGAAAAATATTCTGAGATGTAAAAAATTGAATTTCTAAGTTGGAGAAACTAGAAAACCAAAACAGAAGGAAAAATTACTATGGTTTCTTGAGCAAGTTGCATTCCTCTTGGTGTATGCCCAATCATAGCTCCCTCAGCAAGTGTCTGCATGCCAATTATGCATAGAATACACACAAATATATATGAGAGCACAAAGTTCGAAACAAGAGATAGAGTGTCAACTGAAATGGACTACTTTTTTATGATTTCCATGTAGATCCTCAATGAGCTCCACCATGGTAAAAGTTATTTATTTATTTAGCAGTGCTGTAAAAGACAATGCTACTGTGACTAATAAGCAAGAAAGCAGATAGTATAAATCCTATATAGTAACTAAAATGTAAGAAATGGTATAGTGCCTTAATTTGTGTTTCAGTTCAAAAGCTTAGAAACGGCACAAAACCAGAGTAGGTTCAGCAGTGTATACTGTATAGTAAACCTGTTATTCACTAGAATTGTAAATTATGTAGAGGAATCCAAAGTTCCAAACCTATGTTGCTTGTCAACCAAAAAAGTAACAGTATCACTTTTGACAAGACAATGATCAAACTGATTTTTAAATTTCATGAAACCACTAGGAACTGATGTAGTGAACACAAGAGGTAAGCTAATCGTGTGAACTTAACAGTGATTGATCTCAAACTTGTTTTTTTTTTATGACATAAGAATAGTAGAATCGTGCAAACTACACTATCTTATCGACTCGGTCTTTTTTTTACTCTGTAGAGGGATTAGGTACTAAACATAATTTTTGTACTTTCAGAATACAGTTAGCACTTATGGTTAATGATTAATGATCTCAAACTTGTTTCATTTTTTTTGTACTTAACTTTTTTCCCTGCCAAAAAAAAAATCACTTCCTCAACAAAAGTTTCCCTTCTTACTAAGGGTTTTACTCACCACATACAACTCTGCAGGCGGGGATTTTGAGCTTGTGTACTCTTCAAAAATCTTAACGGCGGAATCAATATCTCCACATTGAAGATAACACCTTTTTCAGTTAAAAGAATAACAAAATAGCAGCTAGAATCAGAAACTAGTTGGTAGTACAATAAAACAGGACACATGAAGGGGTAGCAAAACAAGGACAGACATGCCCAAAAAATAGAAAATATACCATTCCCAAAAGGAATCCATTAAAAAAAGCAATGATCCTTTGATATGAACAGTTATAATATATGTGTACTCAAGAAGGTTTTCAGCAAATATAATACTCAAGACTGAAAATTTAGAGAGCAGAGAAACACCAGATATTTTTTAAAGATGAATGTTCTTTCATACTTTAACAATAATAATGAGGGCATAGTGGGACATACTTCTATACTGTACACCTCTGGAACAACTAACAATGCAATTAGATCACTACATCATATTGTTCAGGCACTAAAACTTATATCAGGAAATGGTAAACATCCATAGAATAGATTACCTCATAGCTTGCATCGCAATGAAGGCATCATAAGTAAATCCATCTTTAATAAGCATGTCAAGAAGTACTTCAAGTGTCTGCAGAATAGCAAAGTAAATTGAACTTCTTCATGGAACTAGGACATATAACTCAATGTTGAAGATTTTGGGCAACAGTAGGGTACGCGAAAGCATACATTTATGTCAACTGTCGAGGCTGCTGAACAGCAACCACGAACTCACTCCGTCCAACAATATAAGCATTTCTAGGTTGTTTAGCAAATAAGGTTGAGGAGAAAAGATTTTAGTGCCCCTCATTTGATGGGAGATGGTTGGGGGGGGGTGTAATATAGGAAGAAATTTGTATTAGAGATTGAGAACTGAGAGGTGATTCATGTGACAAGTAGTGTAGGAATGCTTATATTCTAGGACAAAATTCAAATGCTTGTATTGTTGGATGGAGGGAGTATTAGTTAATGCAAAAAAGGTAACACAAAGGCAAAATAAGCACACCTCTTTGCTCTTCAGGTCTGCACAAGCATGGATAGCAACATGATAAATTGTCATCTGTTTATAGACAAATGCTTGTCTATGTACATATTCAGCTGTTGGCAGGTTATAAAGCTCTTCCTCTGACACATTCATCATTATATTTTCGGAGCTATCTTTTGATACTCTTTCAACATTTTTCCAACCTTTTGACTGCTGAACAAACTCGACAATCTGATAGAAAAAAATTGTAGTTCAAATTAACTGTTTGAACATGTTAAATACATCCATCTAATAACTGCCCATGTATGCAAAACATACTTTTGTCATAGTCTCCTCAGTGGTTGGTGCCTTGTTCTTGAATGCGGTTATTAGTCCAGCATAACAAAACTTGTTTAATCCAAGCCCAGCAGCGGTCATATCACGAACTATAGCATACCTGTCAAAACAAAATATTTATGAGAAGTTTCTCACAAAAGGGTAAATGGTTAAAGTAGAAACTGCAGTACGTTAAGTAACATTTCTATTAATATGGATGTATTGGCATGGAAGTAACAGCAAGTTAATTGTACTGCAACCTCCAGATCGGTTACATTGGTACTAACAATTCCAATATTCTTAAATTCAAAACATAAGTTATATATGATTTTACATTTTGTAATATCTTTCTACATTTTTTCCTCACATGCTCAATCAGGCAGATCCATGCAGATTCAATAGAGTGATTAGCAGTTCGGATGAAGTGAACAGAAATAACAAAGGTAATGAGTTATTAATGTCAATTAGGCCTTGGCTTATTCATTGCTAGATGGTATTCAGTACTTCATGAAATCATGCTATGCATAGTGAACCACAATGTGTATAGACCAAACGATTTTATATTTCAGCCTCAGTTGTTGCCGTGATCTACTGTTTGAGCAAAAGAATGTTGAGGAACCCTTACACTTGATCTGTACGCCCTGTTGCTGCAAGTGCATTCAAAAGACAAGTGTATGTTTCACCTTTCAACTTAACGCCATGTGCCTTCATTTCTTCTAAAAGCTTTTACAGGTAGCAAGATGAAAGCATTAGTGAGCATAGGAACAAAGATAATACATTCCAAATAGGAGAACAGCACCACATGACCACAATAACAAAAACTCAATTATTGTCTAACCATGATCGCTGCATCTGAGTTTTTGCTTTTCCCACAAGTGGAGATCAAGAAGTTGTAAAGGTTAACCTACAAAATATAATGCCTTTAGCCCAACCAATCTCACAAAACCCTAAACAAGAGATGAAATTAATTCAAAGAAGACACGGTCTAACATCAGGCTGCAAACCCATTTCTTTCATCTGATCACGAAAGTAGAATGCATCTTGTAGCCGGCTGCCTTTCATGGCACCGACTATGAGATTGTGGAATGTGTCCCGCACAGGCTGAACCCCATCAAGCATCATGTCATCATAAGCATCACGCAATAGGTAGTGCCTAAAAACAATGCAAAAGTTCTGTTCAGACTTGATAAAGAATAGAGCCTAAGCAAACAGAGGTTACTACCATGGAACTGCTACCGACAAAACAAAGACTCACAATGGCACAATCATGCAGAACAAAACACATGGACGTATCAACATAGGGCATCAAATGGTTGGTAGTCCAAGCTACATAAATAAATTCTCAAGAATGGCTATCAACCAAAAGATATAGCTTAATGTGGCAAACATAAGGTGAAAAAGTGTTTGCCAAATACACCATTTGCATAAATGTACTGATAAATACTCCCTCCTTCCCAAATTGATCATCATATATGTTTATGCACCAAAACCAAGGATAATTTATAATTTAAAACACATCAATGAAGACATCATGCACACATTCTCCCACAATGCATGCATCGATTAAAACACCATGTCAATTACTCCTTAGCATGCACACATTCTCCCATGTTGCATTAAATGTATTCTGATGAAATCTGTGTTCATGTAGTTATATGATGATCAATTTGAGAAATTTTGAATTCCATTATATAATAATCAATTTGGGAAGGAGGGAGTATTGTATAAGAAAAAAGCATTGAGCATATATGATATATCTTATAAAATCAAGATGGAAGTTGACATTATAAAATGTGCATATTTTGGTCAAGAAAGCTACAAACTTGACAAACCAAACATGTGTACTAACTTCTGAACTTAGATGGTTTGCAAGTAATTCAGGTGAAACTAAGGCACTCTAGCTTCCTAGGCTCAGTGATAAGTACTTAGGGTCAAACTGTGGCACTAGAGCTGCCCATGCTCACTGGCGTATTGTATTGAGACAGACTGGAGGAAATACAGACGAGTGAATCAACCTACATTCAGCACAAAGACAGCCACCAGAAACAAGAATGCTTCCTGTACAGCACTAAAAATCCTTGTGTGCAAAATAGTACAATGGTCTACAATCGACACCATGTATAATTGTGTTCATCTGGCATTCTGGCCGGTAGCATGCCCGGTTGCAGAATGGCCACATTTAGGCTAGCGAGCGTTGTGCTCTTGTACAAACTAAATCATCGAGGAAGCAGGAAAAAATAATCACAACTAAGCCATCTCAACAAGCATGCCAGCGCTCGGCATTGCGTCGAACAGTTGGCATGCAAGAACCGAGAGACATGCCTGCGCTGCGCGGTGAGGGACCCGAAGACGGTATTGTACTCGGAGATGTTGTTGGCGTAGTTCCGGCGATTGTACTCCTCCGTCGACGTCGCCACCCCGCGCCGCCCCATCGCCGCCGCCGCCACCGCTGAAGCCGCCGCATGCCGCAACCGCCCTGCACAGCCAGATCCAAAAAGGTCAAGGAGATCTTGGACCACGCATAGGGGCTCGGCCCTAGGAGAAATGGAGGGCGGGTGTACCTTGGAGCAGGAGGGAGTTGCTGAGGAGGCTCATGGCGCCGGCGGCGCAGTGGAGAGAGCGGCGGAGGTGGTGGTGGCGCTGCCGCTTCGTGTGGAGGAGGAAGACGAAGCGAGAGAGAGAGAGGAAGAGGGTTTTAACTCGTGGATCCATTCGAGCGCTGCACCATCCGATCGTACTGGAATGGAATGGACGGCCAAGATCAAAATGGGCCGAGATAAATCGATCTCAATCGGAACATTCGACGAGACGGCCCAAGACCAACAGTGCAAGGGTTGTTTTATTTTTTTTTTCCCTGGCAAATGTTGCCAGCTCAATGTGAATTTTACTGTTTTCTTCCGGGATAATTTATTTTTACCTGGACAATGTGAGATGTGAAATTTACCAATACGAGTAATAATATTATTCCCTCTTTTTAACGATTTCGCAACGTCAAATTTACTCTAAAATACGAGTAATAATTTTGCTTTCCTCTTGTAACGATTTCTATTGGTGGTATGAAGACAAGGCAAACACGATATATATTAAGCATAATGAAATAGTTAAAAAGGATGATACTTCGAATCCAAATCGTCTAGCCCGCCACATTGTGAAGCTAGCCGGAAGACTCTAGGACGTTTCAACATGATATAATAAGCATCATGTATCGGGATAATTTAGCGTAGTTTCATTTGGTTAAATTTTTGATTTTTTTAAAAATAAACACTCGATCAGGTGTCAACTGTGGCATACTGCAAACCAAAGGTTATTTGCATAGTTCATGTGTGCAAATAACGATAAAGTTAGAAAATCCGCATATAAACATACTGTTCCACGGACATGATTTCCATGTACGCATATAGCTATGGCTGCATAGTTAAGGAATCAAAAAAGATAATACCTCTGTTTTTTTGTGCGAATCAGTATAAACATGCTAAGATACAAGTCATACTTATAGTTTCTTTAATATAAAATAAGACACAAGGAAATAAGTGACATTTTTTTTTGGAATAAGCTGAATGGTCTATGTTATGCTAAAAGTCAACGATATCTCTATTATTATAAAAATTGAAGATGTTTTTGCCGGTGTTTTGGTTCGTCATCCGTGTTTGAGTCGGTTTTTAAATCCATTTGCTTTTGGAAATACATATCCATATCTGTTTCGTTCGCTTTGGAAATGCATATCCATATTTGATTCGGTCTTTAAGTTTGTTCGCTTTTAGAAATACAGAAAGAATTTTATAAGAAATATCTTTAAACAAACTCGCACGCTAATTTGAGACGATCGGACTCCTAATTGCAATTTATAATTTTGTAAAAAAAATTTCTTCACTCGTTGCAATGCACGGGCATTTTTTCTAGTTCTCTATTAAAAAAGGAGGGAGTGTATGAGAAGACATTGGAATTAAGACTTTGAAATTAAGGTGGTGTTCTTTTCTGCTGAAGATGAAGATAAATATGAAGTGTTTTACGCAAAACGAGACGGTATTAACGTATGATTAATTAAGTTTTTTTCTTACAAACTTAAAAAATAGATTAATTTGATATTTTAGAGCAACTTTCATATAGAAAGTTTTCGCACTAAACACATAGTTTAGCAGTTTAAAAAAGCGTGCCACGAGTATCCAAAATTTTATCTAACTTTCGTTGGAGAAAAAAACATGGCCCAAAAAAACACAGGGAGTATAAAAGAACCGTTGAATTCCAAGAAAATGGAGAAGAGAACAGAAGTGGCGTGTAGTGAGATTACAATTAGCAGGGCCCAGGGGTAGAAGAGAGCAAGTGGTGTATGATGAGACTATCTATGTACAAGTTGATAAGCAAAAGTAAGCACGGATCAGTTTAAAACGAAGCTTGGTCCAGCTGGTGGATATTCAGGTGGGTGTCCTCTCTTCGCGAGTGGGAGAATGGGGAGAACCTGAAAATGAATAGTACCATATTTCAGTAAAATACAATGCTCTCAACTTATCAGCAATTTATAGAAGATAAAATCTCAACAGATGTTCAGGTAGCAACAACAATGAATGACACCAGATCGTATCACATCTCATGCAATGATGCAATTCAGGCAGAGACTCCCTACCTAAATCTTCATGGTCAAGTGATCTTGGTGATGATGATGTTCTACCCGTGAGAGAGATTTGAGAATCGTCTGGCCAAAAAAACTAACCTTTTAGACCAGAGTTACTGAAAATATATCATAGAATTGGCTAATAACCTACCATAAAATGCACAAGACATAAATAATATAATTGGCAACAACATATTATGTTACAAAAGACAAAGAAAAGCTAGCTGACCTGGATCTGCTTGGTCAATTGGACAACTTGTATAAATCTTTTCTCCGGTGATGGGTAAATCGCCTAAAAAATAATAATAAAAATCTTTGCTAATGAGAATGCTTTATGATTTCAACTAAAAAGGTGCGCTCAGAGATACAGTTTTTTTATGTTGAAAAAAATGAAAAATAGAACAGCACAACACGACATCAACCCCGAATGCTGTAGTCCAAGAAATATTTAACTCAAATGCTTCAAGATCATATATTATATGAAGCCATAGTGCCCCAAGTACACTAAAATCTTGTCTAGTACTCTAGTCTACCTATATTTCCAAAATATCCATCTGATCTCTACCATACTGGGTATAGTGCACCGTATGTATGTAAAACTTAGATTTAGAGTTGGGCAACAAACTCAAGATTTAGAAGCCCTTGGCATTATCATTAAAATAGGGCCAGAATTGAAGTGAAGGGCATGAAACACACCTCTTACAACAACTTCTCCCTTGTCAGATACATTTGTTGTCAAATTCAGTGTGCTCCGAACACCTTTGCGTGTGTGGAATACTCCAATCTATAAAGATGATAGAATATATTCCTTAGAGTCAATAATTTGCTAATTATTGTCTCATGTTAAGGCACAAATAACACAAATAAAGCAATTTGGTGTTAGAAACATAAAGTGAACTTACCTCAATATCTATTGTAGAATCAAGACTATTTCCTTCATCAAAATGATCCTCCAAGATCTGCAGCAGCATATTTTCTAACTAAAACCAACAATCAGAAATTATATTAGAACATCATGTAATGCTACTTTTATTTTGCTTGTAGGATACTTAACAAACCTTTTAGAAACATACTAACATATTACCTCAACAGTAGAAGAAATACATTTTCCATTGAAGCATTCAATAATATCACCAACTCTAACCCCAAGTCTCTCAGCGCAAGAACCTATTGACACCTATGATAAAATTGAACATAGTTACTCCATAATATGCAAAAGTAGGCATTTCAAGAAAAGAGAATGAAAGCCCAAAGCAACAATAACAAGAGCCCTAAAATAGCAGCAATAAACAATATTTACCTCTTCAACAATAAGACCATCATCAATGTTGCACTTGCAAGATATTATCTCAATATGGGCAGGCTCAAGAAATTTGATGCCCCAGAGCTTCAACTGAAGATGTGGTCGAGGGATGTAGCTGTACAAACAATCGTATTACAAATATTATGGGAAGGTTTTGGCACTACCGAATTTGGTAGGGTAGAACTTCTACTAGTTAGAACCATATATTAATAGTGCGGCCAAAAAACAATATTAAACAAAACATCTAGATGCTATTATTGAAGTTCCTGTCTCCAATCCAAACCAGCCTTAATATTCTAGTTGGACAGCCTTGATATTCTAGTTGGATGGCTCCCACTATCTTATGAAGATTAAACCAATATAATCAATAAGCTTCTTTTTTTTAATTGCAGAACACGCTCGATTAGTAATAAATTAATTTGGTAACATCATGACAAAATGAGAAAAGAAGACATACTGAAACTTCTTCCACAACTGCAAGCACTTAAGTAGGATGTTAGAAGGAATAAAAGACCCCCTTGTACTGAGGTTATACATGCCCACAACATCTCCTCTGAAGTCAATGACTGGCCCCCCGTTGTAGTACTACAATTAAATTGACAATGTTCAAATTAGTAACATGTAAAAAATGAATAAAAATGAATAAATATGAATTATACGAGATATAACCTAAATAGGAAATGCAATCTATTTGTACCTCAGAAGCTGCATCGACACCATGAATGTACATATAGTGATGGCGTTCATTCACATGTGCATTTAAATACTGCACCCTACCATGGCTTATCCTCAGATGTGAACTTCCATCTCTTCCCAGTATGAAGACTTCTTCAGCCCATTTTACTCCCTTATTAAAAGAGGGCAAGTGAGTGGGTTTATCCAGCACAATCTTATAGAAAGCAATCTTGTAATGCTCCTGACAATAGAGAAATTGACCCTCTACAGTGGTACCATCCACAAAGTGCACAACAACCTGAAACAATAGGCACAAAATGACATTATATTTGGTTAGCATGGAAACTAAACAGCACCAGATACACATGATCACATTATAGTAGAGAAAACCATCATCGAGATATATGAGATAGTAGAGCTGAGGATTGGGACCAATAGCGACTAGCGAGAAGGAAGATAAATAGGTTGTCTATAGAAAGGAAAACAAAGACCACCCATGGCAGGCACAAAAAATATAAATCTAATGGTTTCCGCATAACTCCATCCATTGTTTGTAGCTCTATTGAGCCAATCTTTCATAAGTAAAAGCAAGACGGTTTTTTAGGATAAGCAACCCATATATTCCATTGATATTCTTTCTCACTATTCGGTTGAGTTACATAGAAATTGTCCATAGGGCAAGTACTAGTTACTTTCACCCTTTTTTGTTGAGTTCCGTAGGAATGGTCCATAGGGAGAGAACTTGTTACTCTCTTCTGTTGAGTTACGTAGGAATGGTACATAAGGAGAGTAGTAGTTATTGGTTGGGAACCATTGATACGTAGGCACGCAGGTATGGATCATCTAGTTTATTCGCCCCCCCCCCTCCCTTCCCTCCACCCCAAAAAGACCTTAAACCATATGAATGGAGCATTGTATTGGCAAAATGTAATAGTCTAGAACTTGGAAACAGATTTGTATTTCCCATGCAAACTCACCTGAGCATCAGTAGCATATTGGCTTGCATATTTCCAATCGTCTGTGTGTGAAGACTTTTTGCAAATAAGAAGTGCTGATGTCATGATAATTCCCGTCTTGCTCTTGTCATCCCAATCGACAATGAAACCAGAACACTGTGATAGTGGATTACCATCTGAAAATGCATTTACATATTAGCAGTCAATAAGATTTGTAAACCTTAATCCTCATGAATAAGACAGGATGGTGTTTACCTACAGAAGATGAAAGACCCATGACAAACTTGGCAGCACGAAGAACAGTTTCAGTTGAAGATTCACGGATGTGAAGAAGCTTCGGATCGACTAGGCATGTGGGAGGTATGCATGGTTTTAGAGTGCACAAGTTCATTTGCCGATCTACATGGAAGGGGAGCAATTGAGTCAGTGATAGTGATTTTGAACACTCAGTTAGTATACATGAAAGGAGAGAAGCACTCATTATTTCAAAAAAAACTTACTGCAGGCAGAACTAAATTAAAGAAATAAGTTCTTAACACATGTTCAATCCTCCCCTTAAATTAAAGAAATAAGTTCTTAACACATGTTCAGTCCTCCCCTTCTTTGCATTTTTATCCACAAGAACAACTTGTTAATTTTCTTCAAAATTCCCAGGGCAGGACTAAATTAAAGAGAGAGAACAAACCTCTTTTTGCCTGGTATTTCGCTTCCCACAGATCAAGTGCCCTCAACTCATCACATTCGATTGGCTTATAAATCTCCTTGCCCTTAGCATTGCATCCAATCACCACTCGAGGTATGTATGGCTCACATAGCGGAGAACTGCAAGAACTGCAAGCAGAGGCCTCGTCCTCCAGTGGCATCCTCTCCTCCTCCAACTCCTCCTCCTCCAGATTTATCTTCTTACCCGGCCTCCCGTCCTCACCGCTCCCATCGGACAAATTCCTCTTCGAACCTCGGTTCTTCTTCCTCCGCTCTGTTGATGCCGCCGATTGGGAGCCAGGGGAGGCAGCCACGCCGCCGTCCCGGCGGCGCACAGGGGATGATCGGGACCCCGCCGGCCGCCCCCTTCCTGCCCTCGACCGCGTCTCCACCGGCGCCATGTGAGATCGCACGGCCTGCCAGAGTGGGCTCCGGCCGCCTCCGTCGACGTGATCGGCGGCGGGTGTACGACGGCCTCGTGCCCTCGTGGGTTTCCTTCCTCCTCCTCCTCCTCCTCTGCGTGGAGTCGTCGGGACGTGCTGGGCCGGATGGGCCTGCAGAGACTTGGGCTAACATTTTATTTTTTAATTTGATTTTTGAATAGATGTGAAATTTTAAACAGAAATTTGTATTAACGATATTTTTAATTTTTAATAGAAAGTTGAGTCTTGAAGAAAGAGGCCAATCCTAATAATATAAAGGGCGTGTTTAGTTCACATCAAAATTGGAAGTTTGGTTGAAATTGGAACGATGTGACGGAAAAGTTGGGAGTTTGTGTGAGTAAGAAAGCTTTGATGTGATGGAAAAGTTGGAAGTTTAAATAAAAAATTTGTAACTAAACACGGCGAAAGAACTGAGAAAACAAATATTTGAAATCCTTGAGAAGCCCAGTTTGTAGTTTAGCAGTGCAGGTATGAATATTTTAGATGATCTGCCAATCAAGCTTCAGGCTGTAGTGCAGCTAGGGAAGAAAGAATTCATCAATTGCAGCTAGCAGACACCGAGCGTAAGACCAAACAAAGGAATGAAAGGAACCATCTCAACATAAGTAAATAACAAACCAAGCCCATGCGGCCATGCCAATGAAAACTAAAATCAGGCTGAAGCAAAAATAAGATCATCTTCACCAAACAGATAGAAGTGCAGAAACAGAACCAATAATGCTTTACAACTAGGGGAATGCCTCTCCCACATAAATTCTCCAAAAGTCCCCCTGAATGTGGAGGTGAATGCTCAGTACAGTAAAAATATGTCCTAAAGGATAAAATGTATCTTCCTTTCATTTCTGGCCAGCTGTTATCACAAAATGTTTTCTGATGCTCTTTCTTACATGGTCAAGTTGCCCAAAATCAAGTGTGTGAGGCTAGAAAACTGATCCAGGGATTCCGACGACGACGAGCAACATAAGCGCTGAGGGAACACTGCAAAGAATACAAGACATCATAAAACAACTGATAATGTGTAAGCTTTAAACAAAACAAAAACGGAAAGAGAAATGTTGCAATTCAACAATTTGAAAAACTCCAGAAAAAAACTGTACATTTACCTCTTAACAGCCATATTTGCTAAGTAACAAGAACACCCCAATCAGTTAAAGCATTGCAAATGTCAGGTAACGATATGAACCAGGAACATCCATCTGCCCCTCCATGGAGCAACCCAACAAAATCTGCTGCAGAATCAAGCAAAGGAGAACCTGAGCCCCCTTTTATCACTTGGTATGTATGTTAACTTCAGCCAGAGTCATGTCGTACCCAATCAGATTTGTTCTACTTATATCATCATACTCTCGAGAACAATTGGAAACTTCTCCCACAGCAACTGTCCTATGTCTGTAAGGGGGCCAGGAAACCATTAACACCTTCTCCATTGATTGCAGAGTCATCTTACTTGGAGCCAAGGCAGGATGTGAATGCTTGCAAGCCCTTCCTTTTGGCCCAGCTACACATACGACAGTTTGAAGCATTAGATCTTTTTCACAATCTATCTCAGTAATTCTTGCCTCTGAATAGCGCCTCTGTTTGTTCACTGCCTTATCTTGGCGAAAGCTATCCTCACAGTGATCACAAATAACAACAATCTGATACAATTTATCTAGCTCTTGTGCTGATTTCGGTTTTCCTTTGGTGAACAGATGGTCTAGACAGTGAGCCGAACTCAGTATCTTCACTTCTTTGGGCTTCTCTGACACCACAAAACCAGTACAGCATCTACCTTTTGTACTTCGTTCCTCTATAAGCTCCTCCGGTACAGTTTTCAAATTAGCAACAATCTCTATCTCTACTACTTAAAAAGTCTGTAGTGGTGGTCTTGATTCCTAACATAGCAGACGCATGTGATAGACGCGTGTAATCTCAACCATCCAATTGGCATATCCAATGGCATCAATCTCCTCCCATCACGCGATCGCTCTCTCTCGGATCGATCTCCTCCCCACGGCCCACGCCCACTCCTCCTTCCCCACGCCGCGTTCTTTGGCCTTCCCCTTCTCCCTGTGTCGCTTGCTCTTTCTGACTCAGCGCTCGCCCCCTCCTTCCCCCATCTTGCGGCGAGCAGTCGCCCCGACTCCTCCACCAAACCCAAATCGCCACCGCCAGGGACACTGACGCCTGCCTCCCCCACCGAACTGCACCTCCGGGACACTGACGCCCGCCTCGCCGATCCCCTCACATCCTCTGCCGCTCCCCTCGCCCCCTTCCGCGTCGTCTGCACCGCCCACGATCTCCGCCTCGACGACCGGTTCCACAACGCCATTCCTCACGATCCCCTCCCGTCCTCCTCGATTGGCGTCGCCCCCGATCTCTCCTCGACCGCCTCCACGCAACCACCACCACCAATCTCCGCCGAGCACTGTTCTCCACCGGATCCCTCTCCACCGAGCCGCCGTCGGGTCGTCGGCAATCCCTCGACCTCCTCCGGGCTGCCACCGAGTCGGGATCCGGGAACGCGGCCGGATCAGCGTCAACCGCCTGGCCGCTCCTCCACTCCGCCACCACCGAGGGACATCTCCATCTACAAAAGGTAAAGAAAAATTCGCTACTGATTGAATGAACTCATTAGATAGTATACATTTAGTGTTTGCCATTTGCGGAAAGAATGGTTTTCAACAATTGTTGTATCAAGCATACATGTACTAAAAATGCATATGGTTTTAGTAAGCAGGAAATATACATTTATATGGTATTTGGAATGAGTATAGTAAGCAGCTTCTCAAGGAGAAAGCAAAGATTCAGGATGACGTTGTTTTGTATGATTCTTGGATAACATTATGTGTAATTATTTGCAGGATGTTGATGAAGGAAGAGAATTGCAACAGTTTTATGAAAAAAAAAAGTTGGATCAGATTATTGTGATGACCTTCACTGTGTTGTCTTCTGTCCTTCAGTTCTTCAGTTACCTTGCCTGCTAATGAGTTCTTTAAATTATTTTTAAGAGGCAAGGCACTATAGAATATTTGATGCTTGATGCTAATGAGTTTGGGCACTTTTCAGAACTGAAGGGCACTATAGAATATGCTCTATAAAGAATTTTGCAGGTTCTGTTATATGCATCACATATCGATTTGCACAACTTTTTTGGTTGTAGCTGCCAGAATGAAAAATTCCTGAACGCATGGCCGAAAATGAGTACATCTTTTGCAAGTATTGATTTGTGCACATCAGCTAGCTGCCAGAGCATGAAAAATTCCTCATTATGATACTGTTTGTTCACCTATTTAGCTTTAGCTATTGATGCGAGCCAGAAAAATTATACACCTGAAGACATTACCCTCTTGTAAATTTTATGTTATATATACCAACCTGTAGTAAACAACCATTAAATTTATAAGATTTATACTGAAAAAAGGAATACATTTTAAAAAATGTCTGACCATAAAAAAACTTATAAATACAAAATTTTGATAAAAAATGAAGTGTCTTAACATGAATATTAAAATATAATTTTCCAGAGTTACATGCCCTAAGGCATGACGGAAATTGTGTTGGATCGTGGCAATTTTCAGGAGAAAAATGGAACACATTTAAAATAATGCCTGGCCATAAAAAAACTTTTAAATAAAATACAAACTTTTGATGAAACATGGAGTGTCTTAACATGAAAATTAAAAATAGAATTTTCAAGAGTTACATGTACTAAGGCGTGATGGAATATGATGGGATGCCACTACTTAGAAGCTACGAAATCACTTTATAGCATGGCAAATTTATAGTCAAAATCTTCTCAGTTTTGTTATACTTTTAATTTAAAGCATGGCATTGATCACTAGCATTTGTTTGCAGCCGTCCTCTCTTCCCAGCTGACCCAGATGATCGCCAGCTCTATCCTGTCGGCTTCGTCTTACTGGATGTCATCGACCCTACCACCTACTGCCTCTAAGCCTGTCAGTTCCATCAAGGTTTTCTTTTTCTCCTCTTCCTATTCTCTATTTGTGTGATGGAATAGGACGAAGAGGTTCAGTAAAGGGGTCATTTTCTATGCCCGCGCTGTCGAGAGCTGTGACGCTTGAAGTGGCGGGGTGATGCTTGTTGCTTCTTGAACTCTCGCTATGTGTGCAAAAAGAGGAACAGTCTGTGCTCTTCCTGCATCATAGGTATAGCATACAATCTGAATTTTGATGTTTTGCATAAGAACTTTTTTCATTATTGCCTGAAGATGACCATTTGCTCATCACCCACATCCAGTCACCGGTGCCTCCCTGTTATGTCTCTAAATAGGCACATTGTTTGACGATGCATGATAGACCACAAATGGATAAGTCCTGATATGTCTCTAAAGATGCACATTGTTTGACGATGCATGATAGACCACAAATGGATAAGTTTAGGGAGGTAAAAAGGACCAATAAAGGAATAGTCCAGTTGTAAATCTTAATGCAACGCTCAATCTGTTGATAACTACTGTGAGATTACTGATGTTGTTACTTAAATGTAAAATATGTAGCTTACATAGTTTTTTTTGGCATATAGAATATATTAGCCCATGTCATATCTCTTCATAGCTTTTTTTAAGTTTTAGTTTCAACTAAGACAATAACTTTTGATCTTCTGTAAGGTTGGATAGCATAATAGGTTTATTTAGTCTTTATGCAGACATTCTCTTATTTGGATAGCTTGCTGTAGGAGACGGCGCAAGGTGATTGTGGAGGCATGGTGGACAATGGAAGCATTGAGACGTGCTAGAAGGCGTGATATGCAAAATTGTTGTGTATCATGCATGGATGTTTCAGGAACATTGGGTTAATTGTGTTGAGTATATAGTATTGAGATACTGATTAACTAAAATTGTCTAGGGGTGTTTATGGTTATGATCATAGTCATATTTACTGATTGATGGTAATGTTTTATTCTCTGAATTTTTCTATGGAGTACATCAAAATAGATGGTTTTGGATTGCACAATCTGAATTTATTTCTCAATGAACCAATGCTTTGAATTGTTATAATGTTGTTCAAAATAGATGTTTTCTACAGCATGCATAATCTGAATTTAATAAATTCCTTCAATAGAAAATCTCTGCTATATTGTCACTTATGTCCTATTTAAATTAGGTTCTGCACAAATCTTCTGATAGGGTTATGGTTTTCACAAATAAACCCTGATGTTATTTAATGCATGTAGCACTTTATAAAAAAATAATTACTATATCTGACGCTCCCTTTTTTTAGTTTTAACATATCTCATTACATGCTTGATTTTGATTTTTGTTTCGGTTGATTGATTTGTATTTTTAATACTACCGCACGGGCAAATTATTAGTTCATTAAAAACAGTGAGGGTAAAAATGAAAACTATAGAAAGTAAGGGTAAGGGTAAAATCAGTATTGGACATTTAAGGTAGGGGTAGAAACGAAATTATCCCTTTTTAATTTGTTGAGATAAAAGTACATCAGTCCTTAATAGTATTGCGTGGTGTTGAAACTAATAAACCAATGTGAAAAATATATATATATACATAAGTTTCAGAAAAGAAAGTGAAATGCAAAATTATGATTTGAAATGCAAAATTATGATTAATGACCTCATTATGTAAAAAGGGAGAGTACGTATAATACCCAGCCAATTAGTTGTGCTCTGTTCCGGTTTATACTCATTAGCCTAACTAGCTTAAAACATATCGATTTTTCTTTCGCCACATAAGTTTTCATCCATCGCCTACAACAATAAAGGGACCGTGTTGTTTGCCTGTCCTCTCTCCCATGCGACACTCATCAGGCTCAGACATCAGGTGTATTGTGTCGCTCCCGTGCCCGCATCCTGTTTATGTTAAGATGGGTTTAAGCCTGCTAATGGGCAGAAATCCAATCCAAATCCAACCCACCCCATCTCCATTATACACAGTTCACCAAACCAGTTCAGTCCACTTCATCACTTCTAAAATCCAAACCAATCCAACCCGCGCAAGATTTAGGACCAAACCAACCCAATCCATTATTGTCAAATGGTCTCAACCCATTTCCAATCCATGGACTCAACCCAAATCGTGTGCGGTGCAAGACTGCAGGCTTCGCCACTTCGTATCAAGCCGTGGAGGTGGCGGAGACCATGGCTGCAGTGCCCCGTGCTAACTCGCTCGGCGCGCCTAGCCCCACGTCGCGCTATCCCCCTCCACCGCCACGATCTCGTCGTCGCCGTTGTGCCGTGAAACTGGAGGAGCAAGATGGCAAGGCGAGAGTGAGAAGACCACCGCTGCCGCCGCCACGGCTACCACCCCGCGGCTGCGGCGGCGGCGATGCAGTAGCAGCAGATGGTGTACCAGCAGCTGCGGCGGCGGCGCGTGGACGGGTCGGCCAGTAGGCGTGCAGCGAAGGGCACAGCCGCCAGAGCACGCGGCGGTGACAGTGACGACGACGTACGGGGCGAGCAGGCCGCCACCCGGCCACCGTTGCCGAGGCGGCACGCCTCATGATGATGGGCGGCGGCGGCGGCGGCGGCGGCGGCGTCAACCTGCTATTCGGCGCCGTCTCGCCGTCGGCTACGATTTCATCCTCGTCGGGCTGCAGATACTCAAGTGCTTGATGCAGCATGGAGGTATGGATGGTTGCATGAGGACGAACAGGAGAGAGGAAGGTGGAGACTGCCCGTGTGTTCTGAAACTGATTTGGATCGAAGCTATTGCCTAGAATCCATTTGAACCCATGGACGCAACCCATTTTTGCCCCAATATTTTACATCCAAAACCAAACCACTCCAAACCAATTGGTATGTGCACCCAACCCGCACCAATCCATTTACCGCACGAGCCCATTTCCCTCCAATCCAAAGCTAACCAAATTAAAATCCAACCCAATTAATCCATTTCCATCCAATCAATTAGCAGGCTTAGATGGGTTCGCTCAACATGTGGAGTGGACTAATTGTCCAAGTATGAACATGCCTTCATGATCACTATACACATTATGATCGCTGTACACATCGTCAATGTTTACGGTCGTGCTCGAGTTCTTGAATAATCGTCGAGGTTAATCTTCATTCCCTAAATTACCCGCGGTGCAACGCACGGGCACTCTGCTATACCTCTGATTTCAGTAAGATGATCCATTTTGGGTATGCAGTTGATAAAGAAAATTGACTCCTTGCTTTTGTGGTAAATCCATTTCTCTAAAGGATTTGAAAACGAGGTTGGAGCAGCCATCTATTGACAAACAACATATTTTTAGGCATATATTAGTGAACTATTATTTCCAAAATTAACAATAGAAATAAATGGCCAATCCCTAACCAGACAAGTAAAATATGCACAACAAATCGATCATGCATTTTCTAGCGAACGTGTACCTAGTGTTCAGGGAGGTGCACGCAGGCACCCCTGGTGACCCGGCGCGGGGAGGTGGTGGCGAGGAGAGCGCTGGTTGAGCACTCGTCTGGGGCCACCGCCGCGGGGCCGCACGGCGGGAGGGAGGCGAACCCCGGCCGCCCTGGACCTCCGGGAGCGCTGGTCGGGGACCGGCGAGCTGGCGGCGACGAGGACCTGACCCGCCGCGGGGATGTACGGCGGGAGGGAGGAGACGGCCGTGCGGGCGTAGTCGACGAACGCGGCGCGAGCTAAGCTTGTATGCGTGTCGCTCGAGGGCGAGGGATGAGGCACTGCGTGGCGGCGGCGAGGAGCAGGCCGCGGCCGCCGGGGACCTCGCCGCGCGCGGCCGCCGGGGAGAGGGTTTTGGGTTTTGCGTGCGTTGTCTCCTCCACCCACTCTCTCCCCGGGTTTTGCGGAGGTGTGCGCGAGCGCGACAGCGCGAGTAGCCTCACGCGCATGGGCCTGTACTAACGGATTTGGGTCGAAATCTAAACGATCCGTACACACCCAAATCCACTAACCGATTAGATATTAATCATGGGGTTTACCTTTTTATTATTGTTCTAAATCACCTGCTTAAAGCAACAATATGTGAAGAACTGATGAGACGATTTTTTTTAGTCATGAGAAAATACTAAGCCATCCTATAATATAAGAACCTGCTCTCTCCGTTCCAAAAAAGCCACCCCTTCATAGTAAAACGAATCTAGACAAAAGAGCTGTCCATTTATACTAGTATAATGTATCTTGACACCCCTAAAAGTAAAACGAGTCTGGACAAAGGGCTATCCATTTACTAGTATAATGTCTGTCTTTTTTGGGTATTAGAGTATATTTTGGTGGTACATTTTCAAATTCGTTCTTCGATGTCATTGAGCCATTTTTCCCTATTTCATGATTGGTAGCAAGTAGGGTATCTGTAGGATCTTGTAATTTTTTTAGACAATAAACCGCAGAATATGTTGGCTGTACAATTTGGGTAAACGTAGTAACCACTAACAAATCCTCAGATCCTATGACCTTTGACAGGTTCAACATCATCAGACAAATCTCATACTTAATTTTAGGTACAGTTTTCATGGATTTTTATTTGTTTTATGGTTATCACCTCATAGTCTACCTTTTACTTACGTTAGCTATATGCACAAATTCAAAATGCCTACGCCCTGCAGAATGCTTGAGTTAAAATGGGACATTTTGCATGAGGTTAAAGGTGACAATGGCAAAAAAAAAAATTCATTTGCATTTTATAGAACTTGTGTTCATATATGGCAATTCATAGAACTGATTAACTTGTTAATGGCCAAACGTAGAGTTTCTAAAAAAGAAACATTCTAGGTTTCAACTCTAAAAAGAGAAATATTTGCATAGCTCCATGTGGACATAATGAAAAGCTAGAACATGCTCATGGACATCATCTCCATGTTCACAGATAGTTATATCTATATGGTTAAGGAATCCCAAAAAGGATAAAAGAAAAGACGCACTCCAAGAAAATGGAAGACAGAACAAAGATGGCCAGCAGCGTACAATGAGTCTATCCATTTACACGTTGACTAATACCATAAGTGGGAGATGGAAAGATGACCAGCAGCGTACAATGAGTCTATCCATGTACACGTTGATTAATACCATAAGTGGGAGATGGCCAGTAGTGTTTGATGAGACTATCTATGTACACGTTATTAAAATCTTGGATCAGATTATGGTGGATCAGGTGGGTGTCCTTCCTTCAGTAGAAGTAGGGGCATGGAGAGAACCTGGGAAATGAATACTGCATTTCAGCAAACTGAATATTCAACTTATCATCAATTCCATAGAAGATAAAGTATTAACATTCACATAGCAACAGCAATGAATAGCAGCAGAACTTATCACTTCTCAGGCAATTCAGTCAAAGATACCCTACCTGAATCTGATGATGATGACGATGACGATGACGATGACGATGTTCGATCTGTGAGAGAGATTTGAGAATTGTCTGGACAATAAACATCATTTTGGATCAGAATTATTTATAACCCATATAACTGATGAAAAGTAAACACCAACTGGACTCCAATTTATATTCCTAAGAATGTACCATTTGCATATCACCCAATATCCTATTGCTTTTGTGTGGAATACTAAATCAAGGTCAGTCCTACAAAAATATTTTGTCTAACATCAAGGTTAGTCCTACAATAACGCTTTGTCTTATATTTCTCCTATATGTACTCTTAATTCGAGTCCTGAAGTCGAGAAACAATATTTCCTTTAAGCTAAAAAAATAGTATTACAAAAACTAACTACATCTGAAAAAAAAAATTGACAGCATGAAAGCTCATTTCGTCAATATCTTTAAAGCAATTTAAATCAATTCAACTATTCAAGAAACCATTTGCATAGTTTCTTGATAACCATAAACTGTAGAAGACACAAGTACAAGAATTGGCTAACCGGTGATGGTACAAAAGGCACATGCAAATTGCAGGACATCAGCCACTACATGTAATTCACATCACAATATTACAAACAAAGCAAAACTTGCTACCTGGATCTGAATCTGCTTGGTCAAGTGGACATCTTGCATAAATTGTCTCTCTAGTGACAGGAAATTCACCTAGGATATAAAAAACTGTTAAGAAAAATCTTTTGTGTTTACGTAAGGGAGAAAACATGCACATGTAACTCTTTGCTGTTTATTGCATATCATCTTAAGATTCAACATGTATGTCCAATGTACAACTATTTATAAATAAGTGCTCAGAATCATAAGGTAGGACAGTTCACTTGCTCTATTTCCCTCCGGAAAGTAGATATTAAGTTTAAATAACACAGGCGTTGCTCAAATAATTGAAATCATTTAAAGAATATCGCAAACAATAATTGGATTTATCTGGTCAAACAAATAAAATTTGATAAGTTCATGCTAGAATTTCAACTAAAACATTGGCGACGTGCTCAGAGATATGGCCTCACTTATGTTTTAAAACAGAACACAACAAGGCATCAACCCCAAATTCTCTAGGGCATCTAATCCAAGAAATATTTGAATCATATGCTTCCCGATCATATTACATGAAGTTGTAGCTCCCTTTTTTTTGCACATGATTATTCACTAAAATGATGCCTAATCTACTAAAATTCCATACTGATGGATTCCTACCATACAAATCTTAGAATCTTCTAGAAACCTTCGTGGAAGTAATGCATTGGTGCAGTGCACAGTATGCATGTAAAGCTTACAAATTTGAATTGGGCTACAATTAAATCTAAAACCACTGAAAAAAAGTACCCCTCAGGTTTAGAAACACTCAGCATAGTTATCAAATAAGGACAGACTCAAAAGACATCATGTACCTCTTATAACAACTTCTCCTTTGTCGGATACATGTACTGTCAACTTCCGACTTCTCCAAACACCACTGCGTGTGTGGAATACTCCAATCTATAAAGTTCAATAAAATATATTCCTCGTAGTCAATATTTTGCTAATTGCAGTGTCATATTAAGGCATAAATGACACAACTAAAGCATTTTTGTGTTAGAAACATAAAGTGAACTTACCACAATATCTATTTTGGAATCAAGGCCATTTCCATTGTAAAAATGATCCTCTGATATTTGCAGCAACAGTAGTTCCAACTGAAACAAAACCAACAATAAGAAATTACATGAATGTCAAGAATGTAAAACAAAATAATATCGCATAATATTACTTCTTTTGTTTTTCTTATAGGAGACTTACAAATATTTACTATATTACCTCAACAGTAGAAGAGATATGTTTTCCGTTGAAGAATTTAATGACATCACCAACTCTAACCCCAAGTTTCTCAGCAATAGAACCTTCTGACACCTATGATAAATTGAACATATTTACTTCACAATATAATAAGAAAAGCCATTTCAAGAAAAGCAAATGAAAGCCCCAACAAAAGTGGCAGTAAACAATAGTCCTAAAGTAAGTAGTAGTAAACAATATATACCTCTTTAACGATAAGGCCCTCATCAATGTTGCACTTGCAAGATATCACCTCAAGATGAGCAGGGTTAAGAAATTTCATGCCCCAAAACTTCATTTGAAGATGTGGTCGAGGAATGCATCTGTACAAATAATCATGTCTCATTAAAGATGTCAAAAAGAACATAAAATTCAAACGAGAGATTAAGGTTGACAATTTTAAATGCCTAGATTTTGACAAGCTGTCAAAACTAGATCATAGCATATTGTTTGAATAGGCTTGAATAATTCGAGAACAAGATGGTGTGATATTATTTTGTACTTCTGTACACTTATTACAGTTGTCAGAAGGGTTCGACTCATGCAGCAGCAACAGCAATACACATTACTGCTACGACAATAGCCTACACTGCAAGCTATACCACTGCTACATCAAGCTAAAGCGCAAGAAAGGAACACCAATATGGGATTGCTTCAAGGAATGATGTCACTTATGTTCTGACTGCCCAATTCATGCTAATCCCCTTGGTGTTAATTTCTAATGAGTTGTCTTGTCAAATGTCCAGCTTTCCTTGCAATTATCTTGGGCTTCCTCTTACAATTCGGAAACCAACCAAGGCTGACCTGCTGCCTCTAGTGGACAAAGTAGCAGACAATCTCCCGGGTTGGAAAGCATCTTTGATGAATAAAGCTGGCCGGCTCACAGCTGTTAGGGCGGTTCTTTCAGCCATCCCTATTTACGCAATGATGGCACTGGATCTTCCTAAATGGGTGCTTAAAGCCATTGACAAGAGGCGCCGTGGTTTTTTATGGAAAGGGAGTGACAATGCAAATGGAGGAAACTGCTTGGTCTCTTGGGATCGAGTGTGTCGACCCTTGTCTTTAGGGGGACTTGGTATTCTTAATCTCGAAAAGATGGGGTGGGCTTTGCGCATGAGATGGCTTTGGCTGCAAAAAACAGACTCGTCTAGGCCTTGGGCTGGTTTATCCATCAATGTGCCAAAAAATGTCCACTCTCTTTTAGCTGTGGCTGTCAAAACTATCCTAGGAAATGGAGAACATACCAAGTTTTGGAGTGACAGATGGTTGCAAGGAAAGACGATTGCTGAGCTAGCCCCCAATCTTTTCGCCTTAATCCCTAAAAGAGCAAGAAAGCAACGTTCTGTGGCACAAGCTTTGACAAATAGAAGTTGGGTTGCTGACATCCAAGGGGGGCTTTCGGTCCAGGTTCTTGCTGAGTACCTGGCCATTTGGGAACTAGTAGAAGAGGTGGTACTGCTACAAGATGTCCAGGATCAACATGTTTGGAAGTTTACTGCAGAAGGCATTTACACTTGCAAATCAACTAATGAAGCCTATTTCTTGGGTTCGATTCGTTTTGCTCCCTGGAAACGTATTTGGAAGTGTTGGGCTCCCCTCCAGTGCAAATTCTTCATTTGGCTGGCCATCAATAATAGGTGTTGGACAGCCGATCGTCTAGCTAAACGTGGGCTGCAGCACACAGTGATCTGTCCCCTTTGTGATCAAAGTGAAGAATCCATCCAACACATTTTGATCTCTTGTGTTTTTTCCCGCCAAGTTTGGACGGCAATCTTTTTGAGACTAGGGTTAGCCGAGGCTGCGCCTCAGCCCTCTACCGACCGCTTTCTGAGGTGGTGGAGCCAAGCAACGAAGAACCAGCCGAAGGAGGTGCGGAAAGGGATTAATTCCTTGGTAACATTAGTAGCTTGGGAGATTTGGAAGCACCGCAACGACTGCGTTTTCAATAACGCCAATCCTAGAGTAGCGACGGTCTTGCAAGTGATAGAAAATGAGGGCCATCTTTGGGGTGTTGCTGGAGCTTCTCGCCTTCAAAGGCTCCTTAGTGGGACGGTTAACCTAGGCAACTAAGCTCCCCGGGTTGTCTAGTGTGTGTGGGTCTTGGTAGGAGGGCTCGGGCACTCCTACTTTGTTTTTTCTTTGTGTTGTGTTTTTTGTATTGCTTTTTCTTCCCCTTAATGAAATGAAATGCAGCTCTCCTGCGTTTTCGAGAAAAAAATATAGCAGCACTCAAAGAGTCACAGGGACTGTCAGAGAATATGCAGAGAAGGGATGATACAGCAGCACTTCACAGTTA
This sequence comes from Oryza sativa Japonica Group, assembly GCF_034140825.1. NCBI lineage: Eukaryota > Viridiplantae > Streptophyta > Magnoliopsida > Poales > Poaceae > Oryza > Oryza sativa. The sequence continues at coordinate 2,658,128 of NC_089039.1, forward strand.
GGAGCAATGTTTTAAAAAAGCGTTACGTGGTTTCGCGCTGTCACCCTCACCCCACCTTGTAGCGCATACATGGCATAGTCAGCTGTACAAGGTTGGGCACATGTTCCTTGTATGTGGTCTTGTAGAATTTTGTTAAAAACACTGGTTAGGAGAAAAGAATAGAATAGGAGTTAAGTTTGTTAGAGCCCAAGTCCAAGGTATAAGTCAGGCAGATTTATGAAAGGAATAAGTTCATCCGAGGTCCCTTAACCTGTCAATGAATCCGATTTTCGTCCCTCAACCAGAAAACCAGACACAACGGGTCCCTCAAATATCAAAACTAGTGCAGATGAGGTCCCTCGGCGGTTTGAGGGCGGTTTTGGCTGACGTCGCGCCTATGTGGCTAATTTGACTCGGTCTTCATCTGACGTGGCGCTTACATGGCAATTCGATCCGGAAAATAATAAAACCCGTGGGACCCCATGTCAGTTCCACACACAAAACAATAAAAAAAAATGGTGAGACCCACATGGGCCCCACATGTCATCCTCACTCCTCACTCCTCCCTCCTCTCTCTCCCCTCTTCTCTATATCTCCGGCCGATGGAGCGGGGCGAGCGGCGGTTGGCAGAAGCGGGCGACGGGCGGGGCGGAGCGGGGCGGGCAGCGGCCGACGGCGGGCTAGGTCAGGTCCGCGGCGCGTAGGGCCATAGAGCGCAGATGGAGCGGTGCAGGGAGGGAGGTGGCGACGAACCTGGTGAGTGACCACGGGCTCGGCCTGCTTCATTGCGGCGGCGACGCCGTCGAAGGCGTATCCGGGCGATGGCCGCGACGGTGGGCGAAACCCAGAGATGGAGGCGATGGTCACGGGGGAGTCCGGCCTCCCCGCCCCCCACGCTAGCCTCCTTCCTCCCCCACCCGATGCTGCCCTTGATGGCCTCGATGTCGGCGTGAAGGTGGGACATCTCCCCGCGGATGATGGCCTCGATGTCGGCGGCGAGGTGGTTGACGCCTGGGGCTGGGACAACCACTCCAACGGCGGCATGTCCAAGTAAAACTATGTCAGCTCAGCTACGTTTGAAACGATGTCAGCTCTGCCGGCCAGCCGCTCCTCCCCGCCGTCGCCCGCTTCTGCCGGCTACCGCTCGCCCTGCTCCATCGGACAGAGAGAGAGAAGGGATAGAGAGAAGAGGGGAGAGAGAGGATAGAGAGAGGGAGCGAGGATGACATGTGGGGCCCACGTGGGTCCCAACATTTTTTTTATTATTTTGTGTGTGGAACTAACATGTGGGTCCCATGGGTTTTATTATTTTTCCTAACCGAATTGCCACATAAGCGCCACGTCAGATGAAGACCGAGTCAAATTAGCCATGTAGGCACCACCTCGGCCAAAACCGCCTTCAAAACCGCCAAGGGACCTCATATGCACCGGTTTTGATAGTTGAGGGACCCATTGTGTCAGGTTTTCCGTTTGAGGGACGAAAATCAGATTCGTTGACAAGTTAAGGGACCTCAGATGAACTTATTCCTTTATGAAATGTAATATTTCAAAATCAAGCAAGACAAATAATTCTCTCTTCTAGCTGCTCTTCCCGATCCCTCTGAACTCTCTTACTTCCAATTACTAAAAGGGGCATTGATTTTGATCTAGCAAGCTGTTTGGAGATCGAGGCTTCAGTTGGAACTTTTGTGAAGGCTCTCATAGAACTTGGTTCATTGGCTATGAGTCTAGAACTGTCTATCTATGTCTATGTATCCAACGGTTGGTATTAGTTCTTTTGTTTTATCCAATGGTACTATTTAGTTGATTACGTGGCCTAATGAGAGCGCATGAAAATATTCTGTTTTAACTACTTTAGATTAGATTGCATAACACACTTAACATTTACCTGCAGCTACGTCAGTATTTTTTAGGTTGTATCTTCTCCAACTAATCAAAAAGGAGATGATGCCATAGTTAAAGAATTCAGAATGCTACCAAAATAAGAATATTTACTCCCTGTAGCACTAGCATTTAAAGATAAGTGATAATCCAACATTGTAAAGTCCCTAGCATGCTCTCCAGCACATATGACGGGTTTTAGATTTTAGGTGAAGATGTCAGGTTTCTTGACATTGACTAGGGAAAGGAGGCAGCATGCGTAGTATGCTTGTTACACCCAAATCCTTGGTCTATATGTCTTTTCAATTAGATAGTTTTCCCCATACTTTCATAAGATTAAAACAAAGTTATCCATGCATATATACATTGATCAATTATGTACATTTTTCCACTTCTCATTAGTCATCATGCATTCATGTATCAGTTACCAAAGCACTAAGCATTTCTTTAAATTAGAATGATATATCGTGTTCAGCCATAATATAATGCCACATTTGGTATGCAGGAAACACACATGAACATTTGCATAAATTTACCAAAGAAGCAATCTCTGAAAACGTCCAGTGTATGGCGATTAAGCTGGCACACTTAATAACACATTCAATAAAATTCTTTTCTATTGCAGCGCCCATTCAGCTATTAATAAATTAACTTAGCAAAATCATGACAGTTGAGGATAAAAAAAAAAACATACTGGAACTTCCTCCACATCTGCAAGCACTTGAGGATGATGTTAGAAGGAATAAAAGACCCTCTTGTACTGCGGATAGACATGCCCACAACATCTCCCCTTAAGTCAATGACTGGTCCCCCGTTGTAATACTACAATATTTACATTGACAATATTTAAATTATTAACCACAAACAAAAAAAATGAAACTATAATAGGAAAAAATGAGTATCATAATCTATTTTTACCTCAGGAGGTGCACTGAAACCATCAATGTATACATAGTGACGGCGTTCATTCATATGTGGATTCAAATACTGAACCCTACCATAGCTTGTTCTCAGATACGAATTTTCATCTCTTCCCAGGATAAAGACCTCTTCAGCCCATTTCACTCCTTCATTAAAGGAGGGTAAATGGATGGATCTGTCCACTACAATCTTGTAGAAAGCAAGGTTGTAATGCTCCTGACAATATAGAAAATGACCCTCCACAGTGGTACCATCCACAAAGCGAACTGCAACCTGAAATAGTAGTTAATTATTGCATTATATTTGTGAGAGCATAGAAACTAAAACGGACCAGATTGAAATCTATACTCCTTATATAAGGGAGTGGTGGTGGTGGTTCCACCACCCCCGCTAACAAATCCCAACTTTTTTTTAAGAAAGAGAAATGACATGTGAGGTTAGAGGGCCCACATGCCAAACAATTCCACCAACGAACTACTTTTTTGTGGGAAGGAAAAAACAGTGTGGAGCTAAAAAGGTCCATATGCAAGTAACAAATATGAACAACAATTAAGAGATGGTAATAACATGTTAACGATAAATTTCTTTAATTAAAATCATGTTGCAAGGCACAGGAAATATGCTAGTTATTATATTTAAGAGAAAAGCTTACATTACTGCCTGTATTTTCTAGAGAAGTCTGGCATATCCTATCCAATATGCAACTAGGAACCTTGATATGATATAGTACCTCCCAGTTCCAAGCTTTAGTTAAATAATGGCATTATAACCAAGCCCATGTATTCCATTTATATTCTTTCATCCCTTATAGGAGTCATCCATAGACAGAGTACTAGTTAATGTTGGGAACCATTGATGCGTGTGGATGTGCAGACAAGGATCTATCTAGTTTATTTTGTCCCCACCCCCCTTGTGAGAGATACATGTTGCATCATCTTCAATAGCATGTTCCTTCTTCACTTTTGGCAATATCCACGTCTTACACGACTAATGAGAGTTATTCAAACTGCTTTGAATTAAGACTAACTAAAACGAAATTATGTCAAAAGTACCTAACAGATGCTCTAAATACTGCAAAAAAGTTAGCCCACAATTTAGTACTGATATAGGGCCTTGTATATGGCTAAAAGTAACACATGCTAGATTTAACTTGAAAACATATTTTTACAAAATCATTATGGCCTCATATAAGTGAAAGTAGAAGAATCAAATGTGCCAATTTCCTATGTAAACTCACCTTAGCATTAGAAGCATACTGGTTTGCACTTTTCCAATCATCTAAAGAAGGGGACTGTTTGCAAATAAGAAGGGCTGATGTCAAAATAGTGCCTGTTTTGCTCTTCTCATCCCAATCGATCATGAAACCAGAACTCTTAGATAATGACTTGCCATCTAAAAATAAATTTACAAATTACTAATCAAATAGCGAGACTTGTAAATCTTAAATGCACATGAATAAAATAGGATGATGTTTACCTATAGTAGACGAAAGACCCACAACAAACTTTGCAGCATGAAGAACAGTCTTAGTCGATGATTCACGAATGTGGAGGAGGTTCCGATCAGTAAGGCATGTGTCAGGTACGCATGGGAGTAAAGTGGGCAGTTTCATTTGACAATCTAGAAAGGGAAGAGCAAGAATTTTCACCTGTTAGTTCTAATAAGAAATGCATGATTGCCAACTCCTTTTTTCTTCCTTTCTTTTCTTTTTATTGCAAAATCTAGTACGGATAAATAGCCCTTCTTTTCTTTCCCCAAAATCTTGCAGGTAATTTGTTTTCATTTCTTTTTACCAGAATGAAATTAAAGGAGTATAAACCTCTTTTTGCCTGGTATTTGGCCGGGTAAATTGTTTTCATTTATTTTTACCAGAATGAAATTAAAGAGAATGAAATTAAAGGAGTATAAACCTCTTTTTGCCTGGTATTTGGCTTCCCACGGATCAAGTGCCCTGAAGTCTTCACCTCCGATAGGCTTATAGATCTCTCTACCCATGGCATTGTGTCCAATTACAACACGGGGTATGTATGGCTTACGGAGAGGAGAACTGCAGCAAGAAGAGGCCTCGTCCTCCACTGGAATCCCCTCCTCCACTCCTGACGCTGAAGGCAGCGCCAGTGCGCCACCTTCTCCTCCTCCTGCTGAACCCCCAAATCCATCGTCTTCGCCGCCCTTTCCCCCTTGTTGCTCCTCCGCTACTGACGCAGACGCTGAAGGCGGCGCCACCTTCACCCCCTCCTCCTCCTCATGCACCCCCAAATCCATCTTCTTCGCTGCCCTTTCACCCTCGCTGCTCTGATCGGCCAGAGTTGCTGACCTTTTAGCTGATCGCCTCTCGGATCGCTCCGCGCGCGCCGCCGATTGGGATGCGAGCGAGGCCACCACCCCGCTGCCGCCGTCCCGGTTGACACTGCGGCGTCGCCTTGCGCTCGACCGGGTCTTCACGGACCCCGAAGCCTCCTCCGCTCCCGCTGCGCCAGGCGCCATGGCATGCCGGAGGGAAGCCTAGGGTTTCTTGCTTGCGATCGCCGGAGAAACTCGCACTTCTACTCGAGGAATTTTTGGAGTTGGGGATTTCGATCGAGGGTTCGGGGAGAGGGCGAGCTAAGGCCGTTGCGGCGAGGGGATCCGACCCGACCCGACCCGACCCAACCGCATCGGTCGGTTCTAGGAATGAAATGTGATAGTATATCCTATAAAATAAAAAGATAAACATAAAAATCGTAAATTCAAAGACAAAAGTAGTTGTAAGAATCTAATTTTTGTGCATAGTAACTTAGTGTAACTGTACTATATAATTGAATTTAAATGATTTTTTTTAGAATTACACAGTACAACGCATACACTCACAACGCACGCGCACTCACCCCTATGAACACACGCACGCAAACTCTACCCCTACGAGCATCTTCGAAGACTGGGCTGGCAAATCCTAGAGAAATTGACGAAGTCACCACATGCGTGTAACTGCAAGTTGGATTTATATGAACACGAATATGTATGAACAAAAAATCGAAAGATAAAATTGCCAGTGAAATAACAAAATCAGACCGAAAATCAAATGTTATTGAATACACGTAAAAAAATGGATACGGTCATCATTGTGATTCCAAGATCAACGAAGACTTATATATAATTGTAGTTCTTTTATCTAAAACAGTATGCTAAATTCATGCTAAATATAATATGGCACTATAAATTAGACTCTTTAGTTTTTAAATTTAATCTTTTAGATTATAAATAAGAGGTTGTATCCATATTAAATCTCATTTTAGAATTTTATTTATTTATTCTAAAAAAATTCACAAATGTAATTGACATGTACTCTTTCTTTATAAAATAAGCTATTACATTGAAAAATAATAGTCAATTTATTTAATATACCATTAAAATTTTAATATTTGTAATATCAATAATACTACCCAGTACTATACTGGTTTGGAACCAGTAAATATAACATATTGATACATACTATGTTTCTAAAAGAAATATATATTTCACAAATAAGTTGGGTTAGAGATATATAGGCCTAAAGTTGAAGGTAATGTGGGGTAGATAAACTTTTTGGATAGTTTGAGATCGAGAATTTTTTTGCTTGAGCTGGATACTATCCTTACTATATTTATTTCTATCTCCAGAAAAAGAAAATCTGAATTTGTTTTTATCTCCCAAAACATGTAAAAATTATCTGACAAACACTGTTTGTTTTAGAAAAGTGTCCGGAGTGGAAACTATCCGAACTAAGTTGGGTGACAGACTACAGCCTTTGATTATTGATCCGATGGCTATCGTTTATCCGAACTAAGTAAAAACGTCTGATTGTTTATCTGATAGTAGTTAACATACATGTGCGTTGTAACGAGCACATATGATTTAGGATGGGTTGTATGACACAGTACATAACTATGTATGTCCGTCCCTTTTGCATTGGATTAGGGATGCTTCAAACAAATTAAATGAATCGATTTTTCAGGCCTGATAAAGGAACTTATAACACATCAAGTTGTCCAATAGACTGAGCAGGAGGTCCTCAGCAAGATTTTCTCACATCCTAGCATATTCTTCCCTCATATTGATTAAGCATGCAGGACACTTATTACCAAATATAACAAGACAACAAGCATCAGCACTGCCAAAAAAATTGCAAGCAACCACAAGCAAAAAGCCCACACAATTCTGAAACTACATTTATAATGAACCAAACAAGCTCCACGCATATTGTTCCCTTTCGTCGCTCATGCAGCTGTGCCCCATTTTTAACCAGCTTAATAAGCATCATTGCAAGAGCGCCGTAACCGCAGCAGCAAGTAGATTACTCATTTTGTGCAGCCGAGTAGAAAATGGAAGGGCACCAAGCAATAGCTACAACGTAAGAGAAAAAAAAGAAAAAAAAGAAGGATGAAAGGAACCATCCCGGAAAATAAAAGATCTTCAGCTCCCTGCCAATGAAAATTAAAAGATAAAAGCAGGTTGAAGAAAAAACAAACATCTTCAGCAAAATAAAAGATCTCAGAAATTAATGCCTCTTCCACATAAATTCATTGCAGTAAAAGTCTGTCCTACAAGATGAACTGTATTTTTTCTTGCTATTCTTCCCAGTACTTGTAACCACAGATGATTTCTGATGTTTTTTCCTTGCATCATTCAGTGGCCCAAAATCAAGAGAATGTTAGGCAAGAAAACTGATCCATGACTCCAGGTGGCCCAACGCTACAAATGAAATTCTTTGATTGGAACTACTTGCAAGGATGGCAGGGAGCACTGCAAAATTAAGAAACAAGACATCATAAAACTACTTGTAATTGGTACACATAAAACAAAACGAAAACAAAAAGGGGAAATGCTGCAATTCAACAACTAATTAATAATACCTGGAAAAACTATATGTTTATCTATTAACAACCATATGGTTATTAAAATCACTGCTGCTATTATAGGATCAGATATGCTAAAGTAACTGTATGTTTACCTATTAATAAATAACAACCACGCACTCTAGAAAGATAATAAAGTAACTGTAAGTGTTTTGGAGTGAGCAGTGAGCAAACAACACATTATATATTACCTTTTCTTTTTGCAAGGTGCATCTAAGAAATGTATATATTTGCTTGTGTGAATTTTTTGTGGGCTAATATGTGTCCATGTAGGACTACTTGCTAAAAAAATGGTGCATATGATGTTGCTAAGTACCCCCAAAACCCTGAATTCACAAATAGGCCTACAGCTAAAATACTAAAAGCTTCTTTAAACTACCAGATCCAATATCTCTAAAATATCATGACAAAGGGAATAACCAAAAGGAGCTGGTTCTCTTTGTATAGAGGAGAGGGGGGCGTGCAAGAAACCCCGTGAGAAGCACGCTAGATTCAAGATTGGAACCCAGGTGGGGTGGACGAACACCTTCGCACCACACCACCTAAGCTATGCTCAAATCTCAAAAATATCATTAACAATAGCACAGTTTTTGGAGTAGAATATATAAAGAATAACTGTTCTGCTCATAAAACAATATTTGTAAGTTGCAGAATAATGACGTTAAAACTACTATGGTACTGGTGATTAAAGTTATACCTACTGAGTAAGGATACCCCAAGAAGTTAAAGCCTGGCAGATGTCGGGTAATGATATAAACCAAGAACAGCCATCTGCCCCTCCATGCAGTACCCCAGTGAAATTTGCATCAGCATCAAGCAAAGGAGCACCTGAGCCCCCAGGTTCACTCTGTATATTCACTTCAACCAGTGTCATAGTGTACCCGACCAGGTTTGTTTTACTTGTGTCAGCGTACTCCCGGTCACAATGAGAAACCTTGCCCGATGCTACTGTCCTGGGCCTAAATGGTGGCCAAGAAACCATAAGAACCTTCTCCATTGGCTCTAGATGTCTCTTACTAGGAACCAACGCAGGATGAGAATGCCGGCAAGCCCGTCCATTCTTCCCATATGCAAGCACATTCTTTTTGCTTACATTTAGAAGGATTAAGTCTTTGTCACAGTCAATCTGAACAATGTTTGCCCTCGAGTAGTATCTTATCTTGTCCGGTGTCTTGTCTTTGCGGAAACTACATTCATAGTGATCACAGATGATATTAATGTCATATAAATCACCTATCTCTTGAGCTGATATTGGATTTTCTGAAGTAAAAAGATGGTCAAGGCAATGGGCAGAGCATAATATCTTAAGTTCCTGAGACTTGTCATCTACCACAAAACCCGTGCAACATCTATCCTCGAAAGTTAGTTTCTGTCTCTTGTCCTCCGGTACAGTTTCCAATCGATTAAGAATTTCTTCTATCTTTCCATCAGCATCCTTTTTGGGCACAAAGTCCACCAAGAAAACTGACTCCTTGGTTTTGTGGAAAATCCATTTCTCTAACGGATTTGAGAAAATGGTTGGTGCAGCCATCTGGTGGAGATCCTTCTTCTGATTGACACAGCGAAAATCAAAGCACCTGCAGGTTGGTCCGTATGAAGCAACAACCACGGCACGGAAGCAGCCGCGCTGGCCCCAGTAAGGCCTGTAACAGTACAACATATAACTAGGAGTAAATTCCCTGTATGCACCTCAAAACTGACTCAATCCCTTCCATGCCCTCCAATTTTGTCCAATCCCTTGTGTGTCATCGAGATTTCACTGTGATCCCTACCACATACACTATCTTACTACAGATAAAATGCAAGCAATCCTAGAACAAACATTTCTACAACTTTATCATCACCAGTTCACCACCCCCACCTTTCTCTCCCTAAAAAAAGCATTCCAACAAATAGTCAAATAGTGAATCATAGATAGATCAATACGCCAGGTCTGGGATGTATAAGTGCAAGGGTTCAAGTGTATCCACTTATATAATCCTGCATCCCTACATAGGCAAAATCAATAATAGTGAATCCACTTAAACCCTGCACTATCAGAGTAATCAATAATCATACATTTCCAGGACATTGTTTCGGAACGCGCCATAGATAGATTAATAGGGTCTGAGATGTAGGTTCTAGGAGCATACCAGTGAAGCTTGATGATCAGATGATGGTGAACAATGAACTTTTCCGATAAGGGGCAGCACTCAGTGATAATCGACGAAGAAGTGCTCAAAGCAAGCCGCAGGTTGGTTCCGATGTAGCAACGACCAGGGCCCCAGCAAGGTCTGTATCAGGACGCCGCCGCGCCGTTGGCGAGCAGAGAACGGGGGGGCGAGCTGGCGTCGGAGACCGCGGCGCGCGGGGCCGCACGGCGGGAGAGGAGGCGGAGCAGAGGCAGAAGCAGCTGAGGGAGGCGAACGCGGCCGCCCTGAAGAGGAGGCGAGGGCCGGCGCCGAGGACCCGCGACAGACGCGGCGCGAGCTGACGCCGAGACTCACCCGCGACGGACGCGGCGCGAGCTGACGCCGCTTGGTCGGTGAGGCCTCCTCGGGAGCTAAGCTTGTATGCGTTGTGTGGGAGGCTCGATGGCGAGGGAGGAGGCGCTGCGCGGCGGCGGCGGCGGAGGGAGGCGTCGCGCTGCTCTGCGCCGCGCCGCGCCGCGTCGCCAGCGACGACGACGACGACGGCCGCGACCGCCGGGGAGAGGGTTTTGCGTGCGTTGTCTCCTCTCCTCACCCCACCCACCCACTCTCTCTCCCCGGGTTTTGCGGAGGTGTGCGCGAGAAGCCTTACGCGCATGGGCCTGTACTAACGGATTTGGGTCGAATCTAAACGATCCGTACACATCCAAATCCACTAACCGATTAGATATTAATCATGGGGGTCTTGTTCTTTTTTTTTATTATATTCTTATTAATCACATACTTAAAGCAATAAGATTATTATTTTTATACAGGAAAAACAACAAGATTATTATTTTAAATAACTTTCAATAAATAGACTTTTAATATACATTTGGCCGATTGTCTTATTAAAAAATTTTATATAAATATGCAAAAGGTTAGACCTAATTAAAGTATCTTCAATAATAAATTAAGTCGTAATAAAATAAATGATAATTGTATTTTTTTTTCTTATGGTCAAACCAAAGAAAAAAATGGCAACATGATACCATGACAGATACACGCAAACAAGCAATAACTCAACATTGCATGGCAATTCTTTTGCTGATTTTGAATACGTTTTCAGGGCACTATTCTGAATATGATAAATTGTTTTCTTGGTTGTTTGCTCCCATCCTCTACATGGATGGACCTTAAGTCTGTTGTCAATTCTTAGGGCCTGTTCACTTTAGAGCCATTTTCAACCTTACTTTCAACCTTACCAAATTTTGGTAAAGTTACCAAAAAAGTGGCTACATTTAGTTTGCTGCTAAATTTTACTAACTATATAAGAAAACCTATAAAATTTTGGCAAAATTTGGCAATGCTAAAATTTAGTAAGGTTTTTTTTTTAACAAAGTGAACAAGTCCTTACAGAAAATTAAGAGACCGACAACTTTTAGATAACACAGTAGTAGACAGCACAGAAGTTGATCGATCTGCCTAGCTTCAATATTCAGAGACACGTACTCCTGAAAACTCGCCTGTTCTTAATTGGTCTTGCGACAAGCTGTGGTATTTCATGGTGCTAGAGGGTACATTTTGGGTGGTATGGTGGATATCCTTTTTCAACTTAATAGCAACTACTTCCTCCGTATTTTAATGTATGACACTGTTGACTTTTTGACCAACGTTTGACCATTTGTTTTATTTAATTTTTTTTGTGCAAATATGAAAATATTTATGTCATGCTTAAAGAACATTTGACGATGAATCAAGTCACAATAAAATAAATCACATTTACATAATTTTTTTAAATAAGACGAATGGTCAAATATTGGATAAAAAGTCAACGGCGTCATACATTAAAATATGGAGGGAGTATAATCAGACAAACGAGGGCATATACACAGGGGATGCGAAACAAGGACATATATTGCATGAATAGAGAGGATCAAATGAATCCATTAACGTGTCATCATAAGCATCACATAGCAGGCAGTGCCTAAAAACAATGCAATGTTGTTTCAGGCTTGAAAATTAATACTAGCTGCCTAAGCAAACAGAGGTTACCATCAAATGAACATAGGGCATCAAATGGTTGGTAATCCAAGCTACATAAATAATTCTCAAGAATAACTACCAACCAAAAGATATACTAGTTTAATGTGAGAAGCAGAAGGCAGAATTTGCTTCAACAGACCTCTCATAACATCAAGATGGAAGTTAACATTATAAAGTGCATATTTTGATCAACAGAGCTACATACAGGCTTGATAAAAACCAAACGTGTGTACAAACTTTAGAACTTAATTTAGATGGTTTGCAAGGTTAAACTGAGGCACCTTAGCTGCCCTAGGCTCAGTGAGGCCTCTCACAGTGCGGTGAGTTGGACCGGTGCTTCACTCGGCCAGCTAGGAAAAACACCGACGTGGCGGATGGTATCGCGCCCTAGCAAAGCGACTCGCCCCCAAGCAGAGCACCGCGATTCCTTCTCTCGGCGGGTCCACGCGCGGCGTCAAAAAACAGAGTCCCGTGCGCTGTGGACCGCGTGACCCCGACGCGCTCGTGCCCTCGCGACGGACGGGAGGCGGAATCCCGGATTCGCCCTCGAAAATCGGAATAGCGATAGCTTCGCCTTCTCTCTTCCGTCCCCTTTCTTGATCCTCTCTTCTTCTTCAATGGACCTCGCCGGGAGGAACCCCGCCGCCGACGTCGCCGTCTTCGTCGCGTCATCCGCGTCGTCACCTCCGCAGGTGACTCTGACGGTGGTCGTCATTGCCATCTTCCTCGTCGGCAAGAAGAGCATGCAAGTTAAGGAGAAGTAATGAATGGCTCAAGTTCATCACCAACGAATGACCCTTGAAAACGAGAAGAGATGAACAAAGAAAGCACATCGCCATGGCATCATCAAAGATTGCAGTGACAGTGTGACTGTATGCAAGAAAAGCATCATCACCGGAGTAAACACCGGGTAGTCCTCGCCAACGGTGGCCACCGCTGCCGCTGCCGTCCTGGAGAGCGCGGGGGACGCGGCCGGCGGGAGGCCGGGCTGCGGCTGGCGCCGGCGCCGCCGCCACCACCGCGGCGTGGAGCGCCCGCAGCTCGACCGCCATGGCGATGGCGGCCTGCACGTCCTGCCGCGTCGCCTGTACCGGCGGCGTCGACGTCGCCCCCAGCCGCGGCTCTTCTCCACCCCCACCTCCGTCTCGGCCACAACGTCGCCGCGAAGGACGCCGAGGCACTACTCCCCACGCACAGCAGCCTGCTGTCCGCCGCCGCCCGCCTCGTTCCGCACAGGTTAGAGCCCCGCGCGTGCTCGTGCGCCCGCGGAGACGACGAGCACAGGGGTGGGCTGCATCGGCGACGAGGACCACGCCGTCGGCCGCCACCTCCAAGCCCGGGATGCATCGGCGAAGAGGACCACGGCCTCCTCGTCAAGTCCGCCACGGCCGCCGGAGGTGAGGGACAGAGAGGGAGGGGAAGGAGGTGGGGGGACAGAACTCCCGCCACCGATTCCTCCGCTCCACGCCGCCGGCCGTGGATGGAGCAGCTGCTCGACGACCTCCTCCTCGTCGCCGACCTCCACGGCTGCTTCAGGGAGTCGCCTCCTCCGTGGCCGCCGCCTCCTCCTCCGCCTCCAAACCACCCCAAATCAACTCAAGTCGCTGCCGCTGGCGGTAGCGTTGAGGGCGGCGACCACGCCGGGCGGCGAGGGAAGGAGGCGCGACGGCGTGTGCGGCCGAGTGGGAGGAGGCGAAGCAGCGCGAGTAGAACTCGAGGAGAGGAGGCGAGGGCTTTTCGGGAAAGTGGAGGCAATGGAGTAGTACTCGATGTCTCAATGCCTTTTCGTGGGGGTCCACCGGCTGTGGGCTTAGTATCCTAACTATAGGTGCTTGCACTGCGAGATAAGTGTTTTTATCAAGTTTTGAGGCTGAGGTACGGGCCCTATAGCTTACATTGTAAATAGCCTGATAAGTAGTACTTGAGGTTAAACTGTGGCACTAGAGCCGAACACGCTCACCGGTATACTGTATCGGGACTGACCAGAGAAACTGTAGTGAGTGAATTGACCTACATTTCAGCACAAAGACGTCCCAGGCTCACCGATGTATTATACCAGAAACAAGACTGTTTCTATACAAGAGTGAATTGACGTACATTTCTGCAGGTTAAATTACACTACTACTGGTAAGTTACATAGACATTTGCTGTTCAGGGACAGGCAGCGTTCGTTTGGAGGATATCGAGGGAGAAAGCACCTCGTTTCCGCACGCACGCTTTCCAAACTATTAAACGGTGCGTTTTTTGCAAAAATTTTCTATAGGAAAGTTGTTTTAAAAAATCATATTAAACTATTTTTAAAATTTAAAATAATTAATACTCAATTAATCATGAGCTAATGGCTCACCTCGTTTTGCGTATCTTCTCAATCTCCTCAATCTCCTTCTTCTCAAACACACCTTTATTTGTCTAACTAAAGATCAGTTCAACAAGAGATACACGCTGCAAAGCATGTAGAGAAACAGAGATTCCGAAGTAGACCTACAAAAATAATATCATTCTCACAAATTACAAATTTACATGTGAGATCGAGCTACAGAGACCATCGAAGGAAGAAAAAAAAAGATGAACCATAAGAAGAAAATGAAAACAAAAACAGGCTCCGCGACTGGCGCAAGGCAAATATTGTCCGTGGCTACAAATTCATTTACAATGGGTTGGAGAAGCTGGCGACAGAAAGAACAGGCATAGTTCAGTGTTACCTGGACACCCGTGTCCAAAATATTTTGCCAAACCGGGCACCTCAAGTCCGAGTTGGATCCCGACACCTGTGTCGGATTTCAACTGTCCAATTCTTGTGTGCCGATTCGTACAGCTAGTCCGAGTCAGATTCCGACACGTGTGCCCGTGTCCAGGTAACACTACCTACAGTATTTACAGTTACGCTGCACCACCCTTAGCTATGTACACTTGGAGACAGGTACAAACCTGCCATGGGATGCGTCTTTCAACCACCTCGTTGAATGGGTTTGTTTAACGCGATCCAAGAAGAGGTGATGCCTGCATTCACATCAAAAGGAAATGCATTGGTCTATATGATGAATTCATGTTGTGAATTGTGTGAAATAGGTATATCCATGTAGTTCCAGACAAACCTCTCATACTCCAGCTTCTAGCTTCTGAATAACTATGCCGTTCAGTATAAGCTCTGATTCGAAAACACTGGCACCTGTTGATTCATGGTCATTAACTGGCTGTCCATATTCTTTGGTGAAAACAATATGCACACTGAGATATGAAGATTATATCTCATTCTCACCTCTCTTTAGAAGCGGTGAACAGGTTTCATAGTCCTCCTCACATGAGATAACCAGTAGGTCATCTGGTACTTCCTTCGTCATGGACCTTCCGATATTTTCTAATGGCTGCATACAATAAAGAGAACATTCATACAAATGCTTATATTGTAAAAGAAGAAAATGTATGGAATATTAACTAACTTGTTATAAGCTGCAGATGGGGTAGTAATTCATGGAATGAATCATACAAGTCGCTCAAAAACACATTCAGGCAAGGTTCAGACGCTATAGATGAAGTGTTTTCAAATTGGCGTGGTGTCCGTTGGTAAATTACCAAGTTTATGAAGTGTTTTCCCCCAAAAAGTGAGTTCGGACGGTGTCCTACGGTTAAAACACGAAGTTAAAATGTCATGTAGCAAAATTTGTCATTTGTTTATCACGTGGAATTAAATTTTTGGGAAAACCGCTCGGAGATTCTATCCTAATATCATCTAAATTAAAACGTAAAATTTGCTACATGACACTCAAAAATTGTATAATTTGTTGATAGACATCGAAAAAACTGGAGAGATAAATTATTGAGAAAGACAAGAATACCCATGGAATCACATTCTTCAAACACAATATTACATCATATTTCATCACATGCTTCAAAAATTTAGAAATTATGCAACTCGAAATTTAGCATCACCCCAAGTATATCACTGGTAGACATCGTATTTCATCTTCACTCCAGTCTCACCCGAAATCTTTTGACCATAGAGGCATTCTTGTCTTTTTGAAGAATTTCTCTCTCCAGCTAAGTCGAAAGTGACCTCCAGCAAATTATCAGTTTTTAGAGTGTATTTTAGCCATGACATGTTTTTACAATGTCTATCAACAAATTACACAAAATTTAAGTGTTATATAGAAAATTTTACCAAATTAAAAACTTGTGGAACCTTTTATAGTCAACATTCTCATTCTGGCTGCGCAATTCCTTTCATCAAATAGTCTGCCGAGAAAAAGAGCAACAAATACTTGTCTACCTTGACACATACTATGCACGTATCTAATTTCAAGAGCAAGATACACAAACAGTAATTAAACCTGTGCATGTGTTTCTTCTAGTTCACTAAACTTTGAACATACATTTTCGGGTCTCTGAATCTGGCTTGGGTATCATAGAAATTCAAATGGGCTCCAAGCTGCTCTATGCACTGTCATGGCATGACATGTTAGATGCCTATGTGTCAATCTGACCCACATACTAAGTCAGAAAAACAAAACTAAAAAACATATTTTAAAATTTTATCTTCTCTTTTCTACTCCCTTCATCCAAAAAACAAACCAACATCATACTAGGATATATGATAATGAATCTCGACATAATATGTGTTCATAGTATATCAGAGTATGTCACATTCTAATATGAGATTGGTCTATTTTGGGAGGAAGGGAGTACCTAGATAAGAAAAGATGTTTTTATTTTTTATAGGGAAAAGTCTATTTTACGCCCTCAAACTTTTATGCTTGTCTAATATACACCCTCGAACTCTAAAACCGGATATAATATATCCCTCAACTGTCAATACCGGACATTTTACCTCCAAAGTTGTTTTGCAGTGGTTTTTGCACATGTGGATGACACTTCGGATGCCACATCAGTCCTTCGCCCGGTCGGATGAAATAGAGTAATATAGCATTTGTTCTCTCTTATACCGTTCTTTCTCTCTCCCTGTTCATTGTTCTTTGAAGAGTAAATTTCACAAAACTACACGTTTTGTGATTCAAGTTGCAAAAAACCACACACACTTTGATACTTGGCACTTAAGTACATATATTTTGGTAGTGTAGTTTCACAAAACCACGCTATCGATGAATGGATTCACCCGCGAGATAACGTGACTGTTTCACCTAGGGCGAGGATATGGCATCCTATTACCAGCCATCACACGAAATTAATAGGATGCCACGTCCTCATCCTATATGGAACAACCACGTCATCTCACGGCTGGTAAATCCATTCATCGATAGTGTGGTTTTGTGAAAACAAACTACCAAAGCATATGTACTTAAGTGCCAAGTGTCAAAATGTGTGTGGTTTTCTGCAACTTGAACAATAAAACATGTAGTTTTGTGAAATTTACTCTTCTTTGAAATAGCGAGGAAGCAGGCGTGTCTTGTGTCTTTGAAGCAACGAAGAAGGCGTGGGGCGGCGGCGGTGGCGGCTGGGGTTCTCACCGCCGGCTCAGGTGGTGGCCGAGACTGGCTGAAAGGAGGCCTACCTGTTGTGTCTGACGAAAGTACTAACATGCATGGATTAACAAGCTTAATTATACTGAAGAACCAACTGAACTTTTATCTTTTTGCACTTTGTCAGTAATTAGAGATTCAGAATTCAGAAATCATCTGTTGTGTTTGCCCATCCTACACTGAATTTTCTACTCCAATGATGAGCAGGGATTTTTGTTGGCACCAGCACGATCCCTTCGCCGGAGAACTCATCGTCAGTGTTCACCAAGATTGTTCAGTCTAAGCAGACCAAGTATGTGCGCGTGTTCAACATCGGCACGGACCATCGGCTGCTGCGATCGCTGGTGAACCCCGGAGAGGAGGTCATCCTCACTGTCCTGAACGAGCAACTGGAGCATGTCGCGTGGTTCCTCCCGGCGACTAGGATCACGCGCATCATGACCAACGACGACGTCCTGGTTAGGTCCCTCGGGAACGTGTATTTCCTCGTCCCCACGATGGTGAACCTCCACCCCACTCTCGCGGCGGCGCGCCTGGACCTCTACTAGAAAAACGATTTTTTAACGACGTTGGCCTTTTATTTTTTCAGGTGGGTATGACCATCGGAGCCAAATCTCCGCCTACGAAAATATAAATCGAATGGATTTTTGTCATCCGCCTGCGAAAATTAATTTTTCCAGGCGGACTTAAGTGGTCCGATTAATTTTCGCAGGCGGTAGCTTAAGAGCTCCGCCAGCCAAAACATTGGACCCATTAAAAGCGACAGCTAACCCTACAAAAATTTTAAGTCCTCACCCATTCTCCCCACACTCCCAGCCTCTCCTATCTCCCTCCCTCTCCTCTCTCCGGTGCTTTATCTCTCCCTCTCCTCTCTCGGTGCGGCTACCGGCGGCGGCGGCGGCAACTCCAGGCGGAGGAGTGCGGTGGCGCGGAGGGTGGAGGAGGCAGCTGGCGGCACCGGGGCGGAGGGTGGAGGCGGCGTCTCCCCTCCCTCCCAGATCTGGCCAGAGAGGGAGGGGGCAGCGCGGCGGTGGCACCGGCACGGAGGGTGGAGGCACAGGGGTGACGGTAGGGGTGGGGACGTGTGGGCGACGGCGGCAGGGCTGACACGCATCCGTCGTCGGCGAGCGGCTCCCCTCCCCTCCCTCTCCTAGATCCGGCCCCTACAAGGAGAGGGGAGGGCGGTGGCGGCAGCGGAGACCTCCCTCCCTCCCAGATCCGGTCGGAGGGGGGAGCGGGGCGGCGGCGGCACGGAGGAGTTTGCCGGCGACGACAACTTTATTTTTTTTTAGTTTACGTGTTGATGGATGTTAATTTGTAAATTGGTGCTGTGGATTTGAATCCAATACTCTTGTATTGATTTATGAATGTTTGTGATTTGAATCATCTTGGGATGATTTATGGATGTTTGTGATTTGAATCCAATTTGTGATTTGGGATTTGAAACCCAAGGGAGGGGGTGGGCGGGCGGGAATTTGTTTTTTGGCGTGGGAGCTATTTTCCCAGGCGGGGCTACGTAGCGTCCGGGAAGATTGGAAATTCCGCCTGTGAAAATGATTTTCTTAGACGGTGCTTTGGTCCGTCTGTAAAAATTAAGGATTTTTACAGGCGGTTAGCCGATTAGGTACAAGCGGAATGTTTGGCCGCCTGCAAAAACGACCTTCTTTCTAGTAGAGGACGGCCACGTGAAGGTGTCGAGCGCGCTCGGTGCCGCCAAAGCTTGTTCCATTGGCCGACTCAGCCGCAAATACCACTTGCTTGCTGTGGCTTCCTCCCCGCGCGGAGCTGCTTCCCCGCTCAGCCATCTCCGTTGGCGGCTTGGCGCGCAAACCTCCTCCACCGATGACCGCAACAGCTTGTCGGAGATGCTCCTTCCCCGCGCCGCTGCCGCTGCAGCTCATGAAAAAGTTGGTCAAAACATCCTGTTCGCTGATGTGGCATCCAAAGTGTCATCCACGTGTGCAAAAACCACCGCAAAAACAGCTCTAGGAGGTAAAGTGTCCGGTATTGACAGATAGGGGTATATTATATCCGATTTTGGAGTTCGGGGGTGTATTTTAAACATGCGTAAGAATTCAAGGGTGTAAAATGGACTTTTCCCTAACGTTAATGCACAGAGTGGGTTGGAGTTTGTTTGAACTCGTATGATACACAAAGACAAGTTTAGAAACCTAAAATTATATTTTAAGTCTGACAACCCAAATAATGCACTGTATAAATTTAGATACTACCCGTGCATTTCACACTAAAAGTAACATACTCCCTCCATTTCATATTATAAATTATTTTGATCTTTTTCCTAGTCAAACTTACTTAAGTTTGACCAAATTTATAGAAAATCTATGAACATCTATAACACCAAATTAGTTTTGTTAGAACTAAAATTTAATATATTTTGATGGTTTGTTTGTTTTATGCTGAAAATGTTACTACATTTTTATGTAAACTTGATCAAAGTTTTTAAAATTTAACTAGGAAGAAACTCCAGACGAGTTATAATATGAAACAGAGAGGAAGAGTATATATATTTATCTGATTTCGTCTTTGTCCCTACAAGCAACAACTCATCGGCTGGGTAGGTCGGATCCCCTCGCCACAATGGCATTTGCTCTAGGGATGACAATTTTGTCCATGGGTCCGGCTATCCGTGGATACCCGACCTGTTGGGACGGGCGTGAGCGTGATTTTTTTAACCAGTGAGGGATGGCAATGGGCCAGGTCGGGCACGGGTAGAGCAAAACCATACCTGCCCCGATGCCTGACGTCGCCCGCCCGAACCCTACTCACTAGGGTTAGCAAGCAAAACTTTGTGCCCATACCCATGCCCGTGGGCATGTCCGGTGAGTACCCAATGGATCTCACATGAATAGTAATTCGGAAAGATAGGTAATTTAACGAAGATAAATAAAATCAATCATTTATCAAATTATTATTTATCAACAATAATTTGAATTGCACAACAACTTATTATTAATTAGCAACACAAATAAACCAAGAGAAAGAGGTATAAAAAATAGGAGATGAATCGAAATTAGCTAATACATATGTATTGGGTCGGGCATGGCTTACCCACGGGTAAAAAAATTAATCCTGGCTGTTGCCCACGACGTCTTCGGGTCTGTGGGCGTGCCCATAGGTAAAAAAATCACACCCACACCCGTGCCCATCAGGTCGGATATGATTTGTTGAACTACACTCTTGTTTAAGTGCTACTATGTAATAATTGGCTATAGTTTTCTTGAGCAAAGACCGAGATGCTATATTCTATTATTAAAAAAAAGGAGCAGCGAGGGGGAAAGGGACGCTAAGACTAGGGATTTGTGGGTGCAGCAGTAGGAGGAGATGGTGGCGCACTGGCGGATGGCTAATTAGCGCGTACGCGCCGTTTACATAAGTCGCGCGCGCGTGGAGAAGCGATGGGCCCACTTGCTTTTCAGCATCACGTACGGAGAAAAGCTAGCCTCCCGTTCGTGTTTCTCTTTTTTTTTTCCGGAAAAAATCGTCACGGGAGTGTTTAATTCTCTTAAACACTTTTAACTCAGATTTGAATCTTTTTAACTTTGATCCGAAAACTTTCAACTCCATATTTGAAAGTTTAAATTTATATTTGAAAATTTTCAAGTCAAGCTTGAAAACATTCAATTCAGATTTAAAAATTTTTCAGCTTAAATTTGAAAACTTTCAATTCCAGTTGAAAACTTTTACCTCGGATTAAAAAAATTTTCAAATCAAAATTTGAAAACTTTCAACTTGGATTTAAAAACTTTCAACTCGGATTTGAAAACTTTCAACTGAAGATTTAAAATTTTCAACTCAAATTTAAAAACTTTCATCTTAAAATTCGAAACTTTCAACTTAAATTTGAAAATGTTCATGTTAATAATAGAGCTAATTACCTGAAAAAATAAAAAAAATTATGAGATCATAGCGCTACGTACTCATGTTAATCACGTTAGATATGGCGTTAATCACACACTAATCGTATGAGTTGGCACCTGCACATGCTTTAACAGTGGGCCTGCGAACGTCCGAAACGCGCGCGAGTTGACCCGTCGGCGCGTATGGGCGCAACAGCAAATCCGCACACTGGCGCCGCCTTCAGCGTCAGGAGTGGAGGGGATTCCATCGGAGGACGAGGCCTCTTCTTGCTGCAGTTCTCCACTCCGTAAGCCATACATATCCAGATACCCTGAGTTGTAATTGGACACAATGCCATGGGTAGAGAGATCTATAAGCCTATCGGAGGTGAAGACTTAAGTGCATTTGATCCGTGGGAAGCCAAGTACCAGGCAAAAAGAGGTTTGCTCCTTTAATTTCATTCTGGTAAAAAAAAAATGAAAACAATTTACCTGCAAGATTTTGGGAAAAAAAAAGAAGGGCTATTTATCCGTATTATATTTTGCAATAAAAAGAAAAAAGGAGTTGGCAATCATGCATTTCGAATTAGAACTAACATGTCAAAATTTTAGCTCATCACTTTCTAGATCATCAAATGAAACTGCCCACTTACTCCCACGCATACCTGGCTCATGCCTTACTGATCGGAAGCTCCTCCACATTCGTGAATCATCGACTAAGACCGTTCTTCATGCTGCAAAGTTTATTGTGGGTCTTTCGTCTACTATAGCTAAACATCATCCTATTTTATTCATG
This sequence comes from Oryza sativa Japonica Group, assembly GCF_034140825.1. Classification (NCBI taxonomy): domain Eukaryota; kingdom Viridiplantae; phylum Streptophyta; class Magnoliopsida; order Poales; family Poaceae; genus Oryza; species Oryza sativa. The sequence goes on from NC_089039.1 coordinate 2,680,064, forward strand.
TGCATTTAAGATTTACGAGTCTCGCTATTGATTAATAATTTGTAAATTTATTTTTAGATGGCAAGTCATTATCTCAGAGACTCGGAGTTCTGGTTTCAAGATCGATTGGGATGAGAAGAGCAAAACAGGCACCATTTTGACATCAGCCCTTCTTTTTTGCAAACAGTCCCCTTCTTTGAATGATTGGAGAAGTGCAAACCAGTATGCTTCTGATGCTGAGGTGAGTTTACATAGGAAAATGGCACTTTTGATTCTTCCACTTTCGCTTATGTGAGGCCATAATGATTTTGTAAAAATATATTTTCAAGTTAAGTCTAGCTCGTGTTACTTTAGCCAATATAAAGCTCTTTTTATATGACTTGCAGGCTTTAGGTGTCTACGTTTTTCCTTTCAAAATACATACTCTGTTTCATAGTAGGAAGATGGCCCTAATACATACTCTGTTTCATAGTAGGAAGGTGGTTCTGTTTGGAGAACTAGCCAAGAGTTATTTTGAGAGTTACTTTTTAGCATAAGAAAACAACCCTTTAATAAAATAGCACTAATTTATTTGGATCCAAGGGTTATTTTGAGAGCTATTTAGCCTTTAATGCACTTTCATATGGAGAGAGATGGAGATAAAAGACACTTTTTCAGTGGGCCCCACCCAAAATAGCTCAATTAGCACCCCTTGAGGAGGATATTTTTTGGGTGGGTTATTTCTAAATAGCCCTAAAATAGCTCACATGTTTAGAACTTTTGAGCTATTTTGGGCTATTTAAGGGAAGGCTAAAAAATAACCCATAGATCCAAACAGGACCGATGTAGCGAAGTATTTAGCAACTAGAGATTCATCAAATATTCTCCCTTTTAATGCAACCAACCATAGGAATTCTATTTTGTATCCAAGAAAATCATTTTAGGCGTTTCTTTTATTTTTTTCTACTTTGTAATAGATATATGCTGTAAAGTCATGTACAAGCTCCTGTATCAATACTAAATCGTGGGCTAACTATTTTGGGGGTATTTAGAGCATCTTTTAGGTACTTTTGACATAATTTCATTTTAGTTGGTCTTTAACTCAAAGCAGTTCGAATAACTCTCATTACTCGTGCAAGACATGAAAAATGCTAAAAGTGAACAAGGAACATGCTATTGAAGATGATGCAACATGTATCTCTCCCAAGGTAGGTGGGGACAAAATAAATTGGTAAATTTTGCTACAGGATATTGCGACTTCGTGGAATTAGCTCCAGGACACCGCACGAAATGAGTTTTGGGGGAAGACACTCCCAAAACATGGCTATTTGCCAGAGGACACCGCACCCATTTGCTTAGTGTATTCGTGCTGACTAGGCTTGAGCGGGTCCACATTTGGATGGGACCGGACCAAATTACCCCTGCACATCTAAAGTCTAATTTCCCTCCCTCGTGCTACTGTACATCTTCAACCTCGAGCTCTCGTGCCCGTGCGCCACACCACCGCCTCCCCCTCTAAATTCGGCCAATCCCGTTGCTCGTTTCAAACATTGACTGAGGGGATTTCTTCCCCTTATCCTTCTCTTTCTTTCTCCTTAAAAATCGGAGCAAATCTCGTTGAATATTGCGTGGTTTCTAAGCGGATTTTACGCTCCACGCTATATTCAACGGTGTCCTGGAGCTAAAACCACAAAGTCACGATGTCCTGTAACAAAATTTGCCAAATAAATTAGATGGACCCTGTCTGCACACCTACGGATCAATGGTTACCAACATTAAGTACTCCCTCTGTCCCACGAAATAAGAGATTTTGAGTTTTTGCTTGCAACATTTGACCACTCGTCTTATTCAATTTTTTTTTGCAAATATAAAAAATGAAAAGTTGTGGTTAAAGTAATGTAGATAATAAAGTAAGTCACAAATAAAATAAATAATAATTTCAAAAAATTTTGAATAAGACGAGTGGTCAAACGTTGCAAGCAAAAACTCAAAATCCCTTATATTATGGGACGGAGGGAGTAGTACTGAACACTAAACCGTTTAGCAGTTGAAAAGCGTGCCACGAGTATTCAAAAGTTTATCCAACTTTTATTGGAGAAAAGAACATGGCCAATAGAGAAGGGATGAAAGAATATAAATGGAATACATGGGCTTACTTATAAGGGAACATATCCTATGTACACAAGTTTTCGATGCACACTCCGTATACACCAACTAGCAAATGTCACGAAAAATTCTTGAAAAAATTAGACGCATGCTTACAATAGTATTGCACATATCTGCAAAGTCTCATATTCAAATTCATTGTATTTTAGCCGTAACAAAAAAGTAAAAAAAAATCTGACAGTTTTAAGGGTGTCAGAATTTTGTCTTCTTTGTGTCTTTTTTTAACGGCTAAAATATAATGAATTTGAAAATAATATTTCACTGTGCAATATTATTGGAAGTATGTGTCTAATTTTTCTAAAACTTTCTATGATATTTGTTAGTTGGTGTTCACGGAAAGCTGTGCATAGGATATGTTTCCTAGTTATAATGTCATTTTCACTAAAGCTTGGAACTGGGAGGTACTATCTCATTTCAAGATTCCTAGTCGCATATTGGATATAATATGCTAGACTTCTCTAGAAAATACAGACAGTAGTGTATTGTTTTCTGTTAAATATTATGATAATTTCAATCTGGTTTGTTTTAGTTTCTACGCTCTCACAAATATAATGCAATAATTAACTACTATTTTAGGTTGTAGTTCGCTTTGTGGATACTTCTGAGCAGGGTACCACTTCTTGTAGGATTGAGATGTCGACTAGAGGGGGTGAATAGGCGATTTAAAAACTAAATGACACCTAATCAAAACTTACCTAAGTTGCTAGGCTCGGCGAGTGTCAATTCTAACTAAGCAACTAAGTTATGTTTTGCAAACCTAGGGTGATAATGGCTCAAGTATATCTCTAGTTTAAATCACACTCCTAAGTTAAGTTTAGCAATCCTAGGGTGATATGATCTCAAGAATGTCTCTAGGAATGTAAATTGCACAAATATAAACGCGACAAATAAATGAGACAAGTAGACAAGAGATTTTTCACCGAGGTTCGGAAACTCGCCGGTTTCCTACTCCCCGTTGAGGCGAGCCCAACTCAACCGCTCAACCACGAAGCCACGGAGAGGGTGTTGCGAGCAAGATTGCACAAACAAAGCCCTCCTGCCCGCAGCCCTATTCTAGAAATTTGACTGGCTACCACACGCCCCCTTCGTCAAGGGGTGGGCAAGGCAGGAGCCGGCCCAAGGAGAGGACTACCCAATCCTTGATCACTAGGGGTAGTTCTTCCTTCACTCCAAAGGTGATGAACTCCAAACCACTCACAACCGGCGCCGAGCCTCCTCCACAATCTTCTCAGAGAGGTCACTGGGCAACTCCACAAGCCATCTAAGAGGCGGCAACCTCCAAGAGTAACAAGCAATGACGCGGTTCGGAGATGATCAAGTGCCACACTAGCTCTACAATAAAGCAATGCACTTGACTCTTGGCTAAATCAACACTCAAACACACTCTATGGATGAACCCAAAGCTCAAGTGAGTGTGAGAGAGGTGCAAGGGGTGTATGCAATTGAAGTGGGTGCCAAGAGAGAGTACCCTTGCTGCTGGTGGGGGAGTATTTATACTCACATCCACCAAAACTAGCCATTGGGTGTGAAATCCCCCAATTTTGTGTACTGCCGGTCTGACCGGAGGTGTGTAACCGATCAGACTGTGCTACTCTACAACGGCTAGTTTTCTAGCCATTGTAAGCCTGTCATTGGGCCCTACCGCCCTGGCCGGTCAGACCGACATAGGGTGGCCGGTCAGACCGGCCTAGGCTTGGTTAGACCGCCACCAGCTCGGTCTGACCGACCTCGGCTCTGGCGGCTCTGTATCGGCCACCCAAAGCGCAACCTTCCGGCCACTAGGGGGCCGGTCAGACCGAGCTATAGCCGGCGGTTAGACCGGCCGCAACCCGCCGGTCAGACTGGCATACAAGCCTCGGTCTGACCGGCCCTGGTCAGTCCACACAGTGAATGCATAAAATGAAATGTGGGAGTCTAAATGCGAACACAAGTCTAAATGCATAATAACCTAATGTGGCAATTTAAATCATCTCTTTGCTAGGTCATTGCCCCTCTTAATAGTACGGCGAAGCTAAAAATAAACTAGCAAATTTGATCGCCCTCCACCTCGATCAATTTGAACTTAAAACACTAGTTTTATCGTCTTCTTTTCCTTTTGCTTTGCGCTGTCAAATTTAATCCTTCGGTGATCATCCATGTGCACACAATAAGTGATCCTAACCCAAAATAAATATCTCAAAGACAACCGTTAGTCCAAAATTAGTGCTTGTCATTAATTACCAAAATTAACAATGGGGCCTAGATGCTTCACTTCTATGAAAAGCATACGCTATTCTATACCCCCTCCCTCCCATGAGCCAAACCCACCTCCCCTCCTTCGAAGAGCCCAAAACCCACCTCCACCTCGGTCAAATGTCGGTCAAAGCGCCCTCACGTCGGTCAAATCCCGGTCCAACTCGTTTGGGGGACTTTCCCCACAACCCACCTCCTCTCAGTCTCAGCTCTCGTCCCGTAGGAATGATGCAATAACGTGACGGTCATTGTACAGTAACACCATGTCTTATTTGCAGTAACGATGTTAAAATATAATTTAAATATAGTCATGACATATCTAGTTTGATAAGGACTTTTTTTTACAACATTATGGTGAAAATGGTTTTTAAAAACAATACATATATTGTGAGATATTGCTCTTCAAAAATTGGTATTTTGATGTTTATCCTCCACATGGATTAACACTATAGCATTACCATTACTACCGCGTCTTCCGTGTTACTGCAAGAGTACAATAACGACTACATGTTTTACGGTAATATAGTGTGTTACTATAATTGCTTAGTAAACTTACTGCATGAACACAGTAAAAATAAATAAGTTATCGATGTTCTTTCAAGGAGGAAAAGACATTGCATGAGAGGTTGTTTAATCCCTATTACATACATATTTTCTACTTGGAACCTTCGAGAGGGAATGGTGATTGTTTGGAGTGTTTTGTGAAGGATTGGGAGAGCAACGATTCAGGAGAGGAGGGGTGATTAGTCAGTCTACAACTTTTATTGCCTCTTAATAGCAAGTCTACAACCCGCCTGCTGACTCCCCCGACAACCCACCTCTTCTTAGCTCTCGCATCGCAAGAGTGCAAACACACGACGACCACTGCGTAGTAATATCATGTCTTATGTGTGGTAACAACGATCAAATATGGTTCAAATATAATCAAGATGGACCTATTTTTGGTAAGCACTTTTTTCTAGCATCGTGGTGCAAACGGTTTAAAAATAGTATAGAGATATTGCTCTTCAAATATTAATCTTTTGAAATTTAACTCTTCACAAGTAGTAATACTATAGCATTACATATGTTACTATTTTATGTTATAAGTTACTACAATCTCATCAGGACGTTATTGTAAGAGTGTAGTAAAGGCTATAAGTTTTGCAATAACAAAGCGGCTTACTACCATTTTTTAATAGTATTACCATAAACATGTGGTAACGTGTACCTGAATTGCAGTAACACTTCCACTTTTGTGCGGTAACAAGTATATTTAGCATGTGAGACTTTTAATCCTTATATTTTTGTTTCGATTTCTGGTTTGCTGCAATTTCACCACAATGTTGCTGTCAAATGTGTGTAGTAACATCCTATATATTCTACAGTAACGTGGCGTGTTACTGCACTTCTACGATAATGTTACTACTAGAACATAGTAACATGCAATGAATTTCGTAGTAACGTACCTATTTTGTTCTACGGTGGTAGTGAAAGAGATTAGAATCAGTCATCATATTCCTTTGTCACAAAGTGAGAAAAAAGAAACAAGCAATAATCCTTGAAACAAATAGCATCATGAGATGAATTGGTTAGAAGAACTTATTATGAACTATGAGATTATAGGTTCAAGTCTAGAATTTACCAAATTTTTTTTTAATTTTTCTAGAAAAGAAAACATAGGAGGATTGATCTAGAGAGAAAATAAGAGAAGGGAGGGAGAAATAACAGAGGAGGATAATGCCGGGATGGAGAGATCTAGAGAAACGGAGAGAAAAAAAAAAGAGGAACTAATATGTCTATAAATTAGTCCTTCCCATTCAAACAAGGTCTTAGAATTTGTTGCCAATTTATAACATATATTGATGAGAATTATACATTTTCATATTGTTTTTTTCAAATAGGAATATCACAAATATTCCAATCTTTTAGAATTATTAATCAATAAAAATAAAAACTAACTTTGTAGATAACCCCATACATTTAATCTCCCTAGGTCTTAAGTATATGAATTTCACATACATCGATCTATTCATGTCACCAAGTCAGAATATGTCTAACTACACAGTGGGTCATGTGTTCCGGAGGTTTTCATTCCAATATTTTCTTTTTTTATGAGCCTCTTTCCTTCTGTTTGCATAGAGTAAAGTTTTCAAATATCTCAAGAAAAAAAAAATAAAAAAAATGACCAGTTTATGTATCCCGAATAGGATCAACAATACCACCACAGGCCATACTAATCGACGCGCCTATTTTCTAGTTAATAATTAATACACCTAAACTTAAAATGCAAGTATACCATATCATCTGTGTTCAAAATTAACTTAAATTATAGTTAATAATTTAGCATATAACACTATGCTATATGCTAAATTATTATTCCTCACATCATTGCATAATATTTCAACCAAAATCCATCCATCATTTTTACTACATTCAACATACATTCATTCATATATTCCGCAGCAAAGCGTAGTACATCATCTAGCATATACCATAATTTTAACCTTCCCAGTTGCAAAGTAACTATAAAGCTAGAAGTTTTCTGCATATAAACATGTTGTATGGACATGATTTCCATGTCCACACATAGCTATAGCTACATGGTTGAGGAATCTCAAAAGGATATAAAAGAAACGTTACATTCCAAGAAACTGCATGAGAGAACAGAAAATGCCAGTAGTGTACTAGACCATCTTTGTTAAAAAAGTTGATATTAATAGCAGAGGTAGAAGAGGTAACAGGCGTATGATGAGACTATCAATGTACAAGTTGATAATAGCATGAATCAGATTAAAACGAAGCCCGGTCTAGTTATGGATTAGGTGGGTTTCCTCTCTTCAGTAGTGAGCATGGGAGATCCTGAAAAATGAATACAACGTTTCAGCATTTGAGCAAAACAAAATGCTCAACTTATCAGCAATTCATAGAAGATAAGGTATTAACACATGTTCAGATAGCAACAAAGTGAATAACAGCAAAACGTATTGCATCTCATACAATTCAAGCAAAGATTCCCTCCTAACCTTCCTGGTCATCATACCAATGTTGTTGAAAAATAAACACATAAATGACTACTACTTTATGTTCTAAAATTGCACTATTCTGATTTCTTTCAGAATATACTATAGCTTTCGCGTAGCGGCGTAGAATACAAAGAGGTCAATATTTTTTTAATGCTTTGCCTTAGAAGTCTACCAGATCCTCTTAATTTCCTGGAATTGATAGTGATAGATTCTTGAATGTAAATAGTACTACAAACTCTAACTCTAACAATATCTGAAAAAAAGAATTAAACATAAAAGCCATAAAATAAAAAATGACTGAATATCCATACATGCACGAGAGACAAATAATATAATTGGCTTAATCATCTTATTTGCTGCTGATATAAATGGAGACACCATAAGGGCTCCAATCATCAGGCATTACTTTGCTGATCGAAAAGACTGCCAAATGAGATGTTTCAATCAGATATAGCTACAACACATGTTAAGGTTCTACATCAGAGACATGGTCATAAAGGAAAACGACGGAGTACATGTTACAGGCAATCAAAGGCAACTTCTCTCCATTTTTGTAAAAAAGGTCAGATCATAGGATAGACTTTGTAAATAAAGGAAAGAAAATGCCAGAGTCCCCACATTGCGAAACGCTAGAGCTCCAGAAACATTGAAGGGCCATACGAAGATGATGACAGTGAGACCAAGATAACAAGATAAACAAAAGCATCTACACATGTCAGGTTCTACATCAGAGACATGGTCATAAAGGAAAACGACGGAGTACATGTTACAGGCAATCAAAGGCAACTTCTCTCCATTTTTGTAAAAAAGGTCAGATCATAGGATAGACTTTGCAAATAAAGGAAAGAAAATGCCAGAGTCCCCACATTGCGAAACACTAGAGCTCCAGAAACATTGAAGGGCCATACGAAGATGATGCAGTGAGACCAAAATAACAAGATAAACAAAAGCATCTATACACTAACTACAATTTGCTGAAAAAAGAAAAAGACAATGGCGATATTTTGATTCTTTTTTGTGAAATAAAAATGATTTATTCTTCACTCCTGTAAATTGTACTAGCAAATTTCCAAAAACACTTGTTGTGCCTTTGGAACTCTTATTCACATTACATGTTTACTGCAAACTAATAGGCTAATTCTAAAGTGACAGTGTTTAGGATTGTGAACTTTTTGGTTTTATTCCTTAGGCTTTCACAAACTTGGCAAGATACATCTCTATTGTTTTAGCAGTATAAAATCTTTGGAACCAAAGCAAGCATAGAAAAATAAAATCCATCAGAGGATATGGAGAAGGGATATAAAAAAAAATTCCTTTTTAGAGAAACATTTGCTAAGATTACTGAATACAACAACTTAAATCATTGGCAACATGAAAGCTCACTACATTGACATCGACAGGCCACACAAGACATCGAGTATAGGGAAATGGCTAACAGCCTCACATGGCACTAAGACACTTAAAGAATTGCAAGACAAAAAACACTGCACATTTTTACATCATAATTAACACAGATATAGAAAAGTTCACATGCCTGTAGTTGCTTCCTGAAGTGCGTACATAGCAGAAATCTCCTCCCGAGTAGGGACAGAAACAGCGAATGAACCTAATCAGTAAAATAAACTATTTTAGTGGTTTATTGAGGCAAATATTATGTATCTGTAAACAGATGAAAGTATGCATTCAAGTACATTTGGGCCGATGTTCTTGTATCTTTGTAAACAGAAAAGAAGTATATATGCAAGTCTTAGGTGTATATCATTGTTATAAAATATACTAGCAATACAAATATCCTCTTTTCAATATTAAAATAGAAAAAAAATATTTGTGTATATTTATACAAAAAAAAATATTTGTGTATATTTATACCCCTCTTAACAACTTCTCCATTTTCTGAGACAACTGTCGTCAAATTTATGGTGTTTCGAGCTCCATTGCGTATGTGAAACAAACCAACCTACAAAATCAACTCATATTTGAGTAATTCAATAAAAAAACACAAAAAGACACAAAGAAAGCAATTCACAGTTAAAAACAATAAACATACTTTAATGTCCAATGTGGAATTGAGACCATTTCCTTTGTCAAAATGATCCTCAGAAAGTCTCAGCAACATTTCTTCTAACTAATACAATCAATAAAAAGGTTACAGAAGCCAACATAAAGTATCCAAATGCCATACAAAAAATTATTTTCACCTGAATTGTATCAGAAACCCATTCTCCATTTAAATGCTGAATGATATCGCCGACTCTGACTCCCAGTTTCTCAATAGTAGACCCTGATGACACCTATATTTAATTTCAGTTGATATAAGAATTACTACATGACAGGGGCATACATCTTAAGTAAATCAAAATCTACAATAGTAAACAATCTATATACTTCTTCGACAATGAGCCCATCGCAAATATGGATCTTGCGTAATATCATCTCTATATGAGGAAGGTCCAGAAATTTAATGGCTGAAAGCTTGACCCCAAGTTGAGGGCGGGGGATACACCTCTGCCAGATAATTGTTCATTAGAATTCAAAAGGAGGTACAAAGCAGAATAAAGCATGTAAAATAAAATATTTAGACTGAAATTTAAATAATATGTATAAAAAAGCAGTTTAACAGAGCTATACGATGTATTCTAAAATCATGTCCGCCCAAGACTATAATCCCTACATAATTTTATATATGATCTTTTAGTAAAATTTTGAAATGATTCCTTTAAACAATAAGCATTAAACTAATAAGAACTGTATTGCTAAGTTATCTTATGGTCATTGATTTGCAGCAAATAATATAAAATTATCAATAAGAGATACCTTCACAATAATACAAGTGAAATCACACATTATGTTTTCGCATGACATGATACTGTTACAGCATACATTAAAAAGTCTTCTAGGTCATCTATCTTAATCTAGGAAGGTCAACCCTATAATCCAACTTTGAATAACAACAAAAAAAGAACAAAAATATTTTCGCAATATTATAGAAAAATGAAAAGAAAACACACTGGATCTTCCGCCACAGATGTAAGCACTTGATAAGTATCGAGGAGGGAATAAAAGCATGTGTCTGACAAGCAATCCCCACCGTGCTCCCCTCAAAGTCAATGACTAGCCCTCCCAAGGCACACTACAATATTTACAGCAAAAATTAACTATATTAAAAGATATAAATCGTATACCATATAGTTCAAAATTAAAATGATTATAATAAAACGAAGATACCTTAGGGGTGGCAGTATCAACATACATGTAGTGATGCCGACCACACAAAAACGGATTGCAGTATTGTACTTTGCCATGACTTATACTTAGACACAAGTTCTCATCCCTTCCTAACACAAATATTTGTTGAGCATAATTCAGGTTGAAAGTAAAATTAGGTATCTGAACTGGGGATTCCACTATAATCTCGAACAAAGCAAGATTGTAGTGTGTCTGAGCATAAATCAAGCGCCCCTCCACCGTGGTGTCGTCCAGTAGGTGCACAAAGACCTAAAACATTTATTGCAAAATGTATAAAATTATTAAATCATCTAGGGAACACATGACAAAAGGACCGAAAACAAATGATCATGACCATTTTAGACAAAAGGCTAAATGTTGCGTATGCTTTCTGGAAGAGTCAAATTCAAATATATAGCATTTAAATTGATACTAGAGACTTTGCACCGTAAATAGTAGGGAAATATTTGAAGCATCAAGCGATTTTGAGATTGAGTTAAATATAATAAGGCTAAGAAGGAAATAAGTAACTACATCCATCCCAAAATATTGTCCAGATGCATAGCCAAAAGCTGCTATATTTTGGAATGGAGGTAGTATTTCCCTATTTGGGAGTGATAAAAATGTTACACAATGGCTGGACATTGTTCTTTGTGTTGTCAATCAATGCCCTGGTCCTCAAACCTAGTGATCAACATGCCACCTAGAAATCCTATTTATAGGCATTGTTTCGCACTCTACACTACTCAATCAGATCTAGGAACAAAACAAGAACTAGGAAAGACTGCTTCAATCAATAGTATCCTCTTTGCACAAAATTCAGTGTGTTCAGCATTTCGATGTCAATGTGAAGCACAAACGAATTACAATATTTCATTGTTTTTTTTTTGTCTTCTACAATTTCCTTCCCAAGCAAATATGTGGAACTACATATATACTCAAGTAAACCATGCAATGAGAATGTCTTATCAATATGACGGACTAATTTTCTAGGTTGGAAAGAACTTGAGCTCTCCACTGGAAACCAAATTATGCTGGTTGAGGTGGTCATCGCAGACATTCTTATTTTTAGTATGATGGACCTTCCCAACTGGTCTCAGAACATTAGTAAGAAATAGAGAGTTCACGTGAAGTATACTATCTCTATAAAAACAATAAATAGTAGCCCAAGTGCCCAACATATAGTATTGGATGTATGAAGTGAATGAGAACTGTGTACAATGTTATGTGCATGCATTATGACTTATGAAATGTTGCATACAAATAGCATTTCTTTTGTGTTAGTACCAAAGTGAATGAGGCGGTGTTTTCTTAGTTCTATTTTCCCTAGCTTTATAACAAATAAACTCAACCTTCAGCAACATACCTTAGCAGAATAAGAATATTCATCATCACCAGACCAACGGTCTAAGGATGATGCTGAGCAAATAATATCAGCAGATGTAATAACAACACCAACTTTCGTTGTTTCATTCCAATCAATCAGAAATCCAGAGCAGCGTGCTAAGGGATTTCCATCTGCGAATATATACGTAATATTATCAAACATAGCAAATTTTCTATAGCAGTAAATAAGAGGTACAAATTGTGTACCAATGCAAGATGAAAGACCCAGAACATATTTTGCAGCACCAAGTATCGACTTTGTTGCAGATTCACGGATGTCGAGTAACTTTGGGTGAAGCAGACAAGAAGAAGATACATCCGTATTCAGTGTAGGAAAGCTAAGTTGATGAGCTGTAAAATAAGACCAACATCAATGCATAGATCATCTCTCCCACCTTGTAACTTACTACATCATTGAATATCATAGCTAACATTATGAGATGAGTCATGACTAGATTAGTACATTATTAAATATTAAATGATGAGTCATGGCACATTTAATGAACATAGCGCTTAGTTTTGAATGGTAGTACTGTATAAGGAAAGGGGGAGTTGAATAGTACCTCTTTTTTTATGGAATTCTTTTGATTTCTTCTTGTAAAGATCAATGGTGTCGAAATCAATCTCTTGGTCATCAGGCAAGTAGGGCTCACAGAGGGGAGAGCTCGGTGCGGACGAGATCTCCTCCCCCCCTACCTCCTCCATCTTCGTCAGCGGTTTTTCCTCCTCAATGAGATTGGCCCGAATCCTTTTGCGCTCTCTCACTGCCGTATCAGTGGCCAGCGTCGTCCTCCGGGATCGGGATCGCTCCGATGGTGGTGGAAGGGGCTCCTGCGACCCCGGCCGGCACCTTGCTGCCCTCGAACGGGTCACCCTCGTCGTCGACCCCGACCCCGGCGCATCGCCCTCTTTCGCAGCATCGGCATCGGCAGCGACAGGCACCCCGCTGTCCGGCTTTCGACTTGTTGCCCTCGGTGCATTAGACTTCCTCCGCCTAAATCTGGGTCCCGTAGAGACAGGTGCCATACCTCTGCCGCCGCCGCCGCCGCCGCCGCCTCCGCCTCCGCCTCCGCCTCCGCCTGCGAGGTCTAGGTCTGAGACGGTAGGAGAGTCGCCGGAGAATTCGAGAAGCTACGTGTGTGGGTTTCTTTTTCCTTTTTCTTTTAACTCTCCCCTACGATTTGAATCTGACGGTTTATGTTTTTTTCTCTCGACTTCAGAGGCTTTGTGGCTGATATTTCCTTTAGCAATACGAGTTACAAACGAATTTTTTTTGAAAATAATATTATTTTAATGGAAAATCACAAAATTATAGGTCGGCTAGACGAAATCGCAAGTTTAGCGCCCTGTCGAACTGGGGCAGTTCGATAGGTACCCCTGTCGAACTGGGTACTGTCGAACTGCCCTAGTTCGATAGGCTAGTTGTCCAAGAAAAAAAATAAAAAAGTACTTGCTACAGTGCCCGATAGGGACGTATCGAACAGGGGGAGTTCGATAGGGCGCGTGGCATGGACGTATCGAACAGCGGGAGTTCGATAGGCAGCGTCGCTACAGTGTCGCTACAGTGTTTTTCCTTTTTTTATGTTATTTTATTACCTGTCGAACTGCCCTTTCGAACTGCCTCCGTTCGACAGGGTGCTAAACTTGCGATTTCGTCTAACTGACCTATAATTTTGCGATTTTCCATTAAAATAATATTATTTCCAAAAAAAACTCGGCCTACTTCGACTCTGATATGGGCTTCTTCTGGGATTCCAAAGGCCTAAAGAATCGGTGTGGGCTAGTGTTGGGATTTTTCTTGGGCTGTTACTATATAGGGGAAATAATAAGTCTCTTATGTCTCTCTTTTCTCTCTTGTCCTAGTTGAATCGTGTCCCTCAACAACCAAATATATAACATTAATTCCTCGAAAATGCTTACCATTGGCCATCCGGCCAGAAATAAAAAATCGGACGTCTCAATCTAAAAGAACAACAGTGTAGGTGCATGGTGAAACAGTTGGTTAGGTGTACTGATAAGCTAATGGAGCATGCATGCAAATATATTTCAAAATTTAAATGATTTTTTCTCTTAAACTATTTGTCCGAATTTCAATCTAATTATATCATTGGATTCGTTACAATTAAATCTTTATAACAAGATATCACATGACTACATTCCGACGACTTTTAATTTTACTTTTTAAATGTTGCACACACTGTTACTGAAATGTTCCAACAAGCATTTGTTGATGTTTCACTAATGCATTTGTCGGAGAATGAACTCCTCCACCGGGGAACCGTGAGGCCCCCCTTCATGAGTTCGGCCAGGGGCAGCGGGTGAGATTCGAGGGCTTGGTGAGCGAAGCTGTGTCATCTTGAGGGAGTTATCCCCCTCCAAGATGATGAGACAAAAGGAGTTTATACAGGTTCGGGCCGCTGAGAAGCGTAATACCCTACTTCTGTGCTTAGCTGATCTTGTGAGAAATTACAAGATCTCCTTGTTGGGGGTAGAAGGTGTTGATCATCAGGGGCTCCAGCCCCCCCCTCCTACTAGGCCTGGACCTCCTTTTATATCTCAAGGGGTTACCACATGGGCCAAAAAACATAACTTAGTGGAGAAGGATTACAATCTTTGCATTAAATGCATGTCTTGTCTCTTGACTTGGGAAGCAAGCGCACGTCATCTTGATGACGAGGCCTGTCAAATCTTGCCGCCTGACACAGGGGGTGCTCCTGTCATTCACCATTTAATGGGTGAGGACTTCTGGGCTCCTATTACACCGGGAAACGGGAGCCTTGCTTTGACCAGAGCGGGAGGACCGACTCCGGCTGGGATAAGAGGATGAGAACCTCTCACCATCATTATTTGATGGGACATGTCAGGCTGCACGTCGCCTGACACACGAGCAGCGCACAGGCGCACTACCCCAGTCCCATCGGTCATTCGACCGGTCACAGACCGGTTGAGTGCATTGCACACCGCATTAAATGCGGCATGGCGCGACTACTCGGGCCGCCATAAATGCGGGTAGGTGGGCACCTGGAGGCGGACACTTAACCCACCGTACATGGTGACCTAGAGAGGGGGTCGGGGGAGCCCGACCCCTAGTCACGGGAGGGGGTGGCCGCCGCCCGACCTCGGGCCCGATCCCCCCTTGGGGGAGGGCCATGTGGCCCCTGGGGCAGCCTTCTCCCTCTAGTCTCAGCCAGGGAGTGGCCGCCGCCCCACCTCGGGCCTGACTCCCCTCGGGGGAGGGCCACATGTCATTGGGAGGCAGCCTCCTCCATTCAGTCTCTAGGAAGGAGTGGCCGCCACCCCACCTCGGGCCTGACTCCCCCCTCGGGGGAGGGCCACGTGGCATCGGGGGGCAGCCTCCTCCGACTAGTCTTTGGGAAGGAGTGGCCGCCACCCCACCTCGGGCCTGACTCCCCTCCGGGGAGGGCCACGTGTCATCGGGGGCAACCTCCTCCCTCTAAACATGATACCCCCGGGCACATATCACCGACAACATTAGCAATGTTTTTTATATGTTTCAGCAAATACATTTTTTATGTTTCAACAATAATTATAATTCGATGTTTCAATCTAAATATAAAAAATGTTTCACTAGTCGAGACTTAATGTTTCATGTAATAATGATTATTGGTGCCATCAATACTTTTTATATGTTGTACCTCTTTGGAACAATTTGTGAAGTGGGTTGAAACATCTTCACAATTGATGAAAGAATTATTTTTAAATAGTTCAACATAAGTTTGTTTTTTTCTAGAACACATATATATTTTTATCAAATTATATTCATGTGAGATCTTCTTATAAATTATAGATTGGGTATATATTTTAGAATAAAATTTTGTTTAAAGTTCGATTAAGAGAGAGAGAAGAAAGTAATAGTGCCTCAGGCCACCTTGGCAACCAGCTCTACTCCTGCATGCATGCGACAACCTCGCTCCTCTAACGCGTCCCTGCATACAGACGAGGAGCAGCATTCGATATTTGAAAAAATATTGAATGTATGATTTGTAGCGTCTGATTTAAAAATATTTCAACATTATTAAGTATTTGTGCAAAAATCTAATGGTATAATTGAAATTTAGATCAGATATATAATGTTGGAGAAAAATATTTACAATTTGTGGAAAAAATTAGGCACGTGTAATAGGAGGGAGAGGGAGAGAGAGTATGCAAGCAGCAGCGCAAGCAACACATGTAGGGCAGGCAAGCAACGTGGCACATAAGCAACGCGGGCGTGCGGCAATACGGGGGCGAGCGTTGACCAACAAGTGAAACATTAATTTATATATGGTGAAACAAAGAAAACAACAACTGAAACATTTAAATATTTTTATGAAACATGGTGAAGATACACGTTGAAACATGTTGGTGTCACATATGAAACAACAAGTATTGACGGATTGAAACACATGTTTTTCTTTTATCAAAATATAACCATGTGATATCTTATTGTCAAGATTTAATTACAATGAATACAACGGTGTGATCGGATCATAAATTGAATAAGTAATTTAAAAGAAAAATCATTTTGAAGCTTGCTAAAATACATGCATGTATGTATGCATGAGGTGGAGAGAGAGTAGTAGCAGTTAATTTCAGAAATTTTGTGAAACACATGACACATATTGAAACCTATCACTATCACGTATGAAACATTTTATTCTAACGGTTTGAAACACATGTTTTTCTTCTGACATAATATAATCATGTGATATTTTATTGTAAAGATTTAATTGCAACGAATACAACGGTGTGATCGGATCATAGATCGGATAAGTAATTTACAAGAAAAACTATTTAAAGAGAGGAAAGAATGAAAAGAAACAGCTAGGCACATACTTTACAGGAGAGGGTTCGTTCTCACATGCGCTCGTTTAGACGTCCGATTTTTGGTGTGATGCCGGATGTCCGAGCCGTAGCGCTCTCCTCAATTCCTCGATGATTTCACAAGCGGTTTCATCCTATATGGCGCTTATAAGATCCACATGTCAGTGGAAAGAAATTAACAGCCCCACATGTTAGTCATCCTAATATCTTTTCCTTTTTCCTCACCTCTCTCCCCTCCTCTTTTTCCTCACCGCTCTCCTCTCTCTGTCCCCAAGCGGTGGCAGCGACTAGCATTGTTGGGGCTGCAGCGGTGAAAGTGGCAGCGCGCGGAGCAAAAATGGCGTCGGTGGAAGGGAGAGGTGGAGGAGGACGCGATGCAGAACCGTCGTGATGTCCCTCTCTACTGCTGGCTTGTCTCCATGGCATCATCGCTGAGAGGCATTAGAAGATCGACAGCGGAAGGATGGGTGGTGCACAGGGGAGATGCTTGCCAGCCAGCTCCGAGGAGGCGCACGGGCTGCAAGAGCTCGTGGAGAACTTGGCTGGCTCCAAAGCGCGCGGGAGGAGAAGCTTGTTGGTGGCTGCACACGCGTGGAGGACTTGGCTTGCTCCGGCGCACGGGGAGGAGGAGCTTGTCGCTGTTAAACAGATAGATAGTTCGGATAGGAACATATCTGATGATAAGATAAGATAGAGTTTAGTTTGTTTCTTATTTTTCTGTTTCCTTTCTTCTCGGTGAAGATGTAATCTGTAAACTCCTATGTACACGCCACGCTAGGGGCTGTTTCTGGCTATATAACACGGACTGTGGAACCGAGAGAGGCAATCCATGTTAAACCCTTACATGGTATCAGAGCCTTCTTCCTCTTTTCCTCATGGCGTAATCTTCTTCCACTATCGCTCCTTCCCCGGCGCTCTTGCAGCCGGTGACAGAGAAGCTGGCTCGCAGCAACTTCTCCCTGTGACGAGCTCAGTCCTTGCGACTCTGCGAGGGGCCCAGATGGCTGGGTTCGTTGACGGCACCAAGGAGATGCCGGCTCCAACCAAGATCGTGAAAAAGGATGAGAAGGACATTGTTGTTCCCAATCCTGACTACACCGAATGGGTTGCTCAGGAATAGCAGGTACTAAGCTATCTTTTGCTTTCACTCTCACGTGAAATTCTTTCTCAGGTTGTTCATATGAACACTGCTGCCGGCGTCTGGACGGCCATCAAAGGGATGTTCACGTCCCAGTCTAGAGCTCGGGCTATCAACACAAGGATAGCTCTCACCACAACATAGAAGGGTAACCTTTTTGTGATCAACTACGTCAACAAGATGCGCGGCCTGGCGGACGAGATGACCGCGGCTGGAAAAAAGCTCGATGATGAGGACCTTGTGTCTTACATCCTCGCCGGGCTAGACTTCGATTATGATCCAGTGGTTTCAGCGGTTGCAGCCCGCGTGGAACCGATCACGATCTCAGAGCTGATCACACAATTGATCAGCTTTGAGCAGCGCCTGGAACTTCGTCAAGGCATGGCTCAGGCGAACGCTGCCATGCGTGGACGTGGCGGAGGAGGTGGCCAGCGCGGACGTGGTCGCGGTGGCGGCAATCCCGGCAGTGGCCGCGGCGCTCCCCAAGGCGGTCGCGGCGGCGCCAACAATCAGGAGCGGCCCAAGTGCCAGCTCTGTGGAAAACTTGGTCACACGGTGATCAAATGCTACAAGCGCTTCGACACCTCCTTCACTGGCGAGGACATAGCTGTGAACGCGGCCACAACTTCATATGGCATTGATACGAACTGGTACGTCGATACCGGCACCATCGACCACGTTACTGGCGAACTCGACAAGCTGACGGTACGGGACAAATACACCGGCAACGAACAAGTTCACGCCGCGAACGGAACAGGTATGGAGATCTCACATATTGGTCATGCTACTGTTCCAATCTCTAGTGGTAATCTTGTTCTTAAAAATGTTCTTTACGTTCCTGAAGCCACAAAAAATTTAGTCTCTGCATCCCGTTTAGCTTTTGATAATGATGCCTTTGTTGAACTTCATCCATATCATTTTTCTATAAAGGATCGGGACACGAGGAGGCTTCTACATCGCGGCAGATGTAAAGGGCGCCTCTACCCTTTGAAGCCATCTACCGATCCAGTTGTCAAGCATGCCTTTGGTGTCCACAAGATTTCTTCTTTCCGGTGGCACAGTCGACTGGGCCATCCCTCCCCTGCTGTTATGCGTCAAGTCCTTAGTCAGAATAATTTACCTTTTGTTAGTGATTCCAATAAAGACACCATATGTGATGCTTGTCAACAAGGGAAGAGTCATCAACTTCCCTATCCTAAGTCATTAAGTCGGTCTAAAGCTCCTTTGGAGCTCATTTTTTCAGATGTATGGGGTCCAGCCCCAACTTCAGTTGGCAGTCATTCCTATTATGTTAGTTTTGTGGATGATTTCAGTAAATTCACATGGATTTATCTTCTTAAGCGAAAATCCGAAGTTTTTTAATGTTTTCATGATTTTCAACATCTTGTTGAGCGCCGTTTTGATAGAAAAATTCTTGCACTCCAAACAGATTGGGGTGGTGAGTACCAACGCCTAAATTCTTTTTTTTCAACGCATTGGGATATCTCACTACGTCTCATGTCCACACACCCACCAACAAAACGGTGCCGCTGAACGAAAACATCGCCACATTGTTGAAGTTGGCTTGTCTCTCCTTGCCCATGCTGGCATGCCATTGAAATTCTGGGATGAGGCATTTCTCACTGCCGCTTATCTCATCAATCGACTGCCTACTCCTGTCAATGATGGAATCCCACCTCTCACAAAGCTGTTTCAACAAAACCCTGACTATGCCTCTCTCCGCACCTTTGGGTGTGCATGTTGGCTCCATCTCCGACCCTACAACTCTCGCAAACTTCAGTTTAGATCCAAACAATGTGTGTTTCTTGGTTATAGCACAATGCACAAAGGTTTCAAGTGTCTCGATGTTGCTTCAGGTCGGGTTTACATTTCCAGGGATGTTATCTTTGATGAGAGTGTTTTTCCTTTCATGTCTCTTCATCCTAATGCTGAGGCTCGCCTCCGGGCGGAAATTTCCCTTCTTCCTGAACACATGGAGAATAGCTCAGGTCTTTCTACTATGGAACAGCTAGCTGATTAATCCCTGTGTCATTTTCCTACCACTAACAATGCCTGTGCAGATCCAGAAAATCTTTTCGCTGCAAATTTTTCCTAGGATCAGCCAAGGCGCTACTTCATGCGCACTCCTCCTGCTGGCGGGAGTGCAGGAACTGGCGCGCCTCCTGACGTCGACTCGCCTGCATCAGCGCCTCGGGATGCACCCCTGTCACCTGCTTTGTCTGCCTCACCAGGGATAGCAGACTCGTCTCCCACTCCGTCGACGCCGCGTGGCCCGTCTGCTTCGCCACCCACCACTCCGCGCGCGCCGTCTCCAATCCAGGGGGGCCATGCGGATGCTGTCTTGGAGTCGCCGCCATCGCATGGGTCTGCGTCGTCGTCGTCGTCATCGTCGTCGACTTTGTCAGGTTCATCTACAGCAACACATGAGTCGACTGCTACTTCTGCTGCTTCCCCTGTACCAGCTCCAGCACCACAATGTCCTGTAACCAGGTTACAGCAAGGTATTCGCAAGCCAAAGTGCTACACGGATGGTACAGTAAGATATTTAAATCTTGTTACCACTTCTGAACCCACTAGTTTATATGATGCAATGAATAACTCAAATTGGAAGGCAGCCATGGATAGTGAGTTTAATGCATTGCAGAAGAATAAAACTTGGCATCTTGTTCCCTCAACTAGCGGCAAAAATATTATTGATTGTAAGTGGGTCTATAAGATAAAGAAAAAGGCAAATGGCTCAATTGATAGATATAAAGCACGCTTAGTGGCAAAGGGTTTTAAACAGAGGTATGAAATTGATTATGAGGACACATTCAGTCCAGTGTTCAAAGCGGCCACTATTCGTCTCATTCTGTCTATTGTAGTCTCAAAAGGTTGGAGCCTTCGCCAATTGGATGTACAGAACGCATTACTTCATGGAGTTCTGGAGGAAGAGGTCTACATGCGTCAACCACCAGGGTATGAAGATAAGGCCTATCCACATTATATATGTAAGTTAGACAAGGCTCTTTATGATTTAAAACAGGCACCTCGAGCATGGTACTCAAGGCTAAGTCATAAGCTTCAAGAACTTCTTTGTTCTATTTAAACAAAGGGAAATATACTATCTTTGTACTAGTATATGTGGATGATATAATTGTTGCTAGCTCATCTCAGGAAGCTAAGCTACAGTTGGTTTACTTAAAAGTCTTGAAGCAGATTTTGCCTTAAAGGATCTTGGTGACTTGCATTACTTCTTTGCATGGAAGTAAAAAGGACCAAGGTGTCACGCCCAGAAATTCTCAAACCAGAATTTCTAAGCTGAATGTGCATTAAATCCCTGTCCAGGACCAGCCAGGGTACACAAACGACAATTGTTGACATACAGATCCACGTCCTACAAAAATAGAAAAGATTACAAATGCAGCGGAAAAGATAAAAGCGAGCTAAACCGGGAAGCTTGACTTCAGCAGCGAGCGACTCCACTCCACAGGCAATCCTTGACGGCAGCGACGAAACCAACTTTGACAAAACAGCTCCAACTAGGAAGATCTTCAGCTCTGGTGTGGGGGAAAAAGAGAGCAAGACTGAGTACTACCCACTGTACTCAGCAAGTCATACCGGAAGAGGAGGTATGATGCAGGATATAACCAAAGGAAGCTAGGGGTTCTTTTGCCTAAAGCAGGCATTTCAAAGCAGTAGTTGAAAGCAGTAAAACAGCTGTAGTAATTAATCAATATTAACCAAACACTGTCCAACGCTACACCACGTTGCAACAGGCCCAACCAACCACCTGAACTACACCAGTTCATTAAGCTAAACTAGGGGTGAGACTAATCACGGTGAATCTGGTTGATCGCCCATAACCGCGGGCACGGCTATTCGAATAGTTTTACTCTGGCCAGAGGTGTACAACTGTACCCACAAGACACGATTCCACATATGTCGCCATGCCCCGAAGTATCACCATGATACTGCAAAGGGGGAAATCGTGACAAGACCCTCCACATAACCCTCCCCTAACCATCCACACCACGCTAAGGTTTCACCCCCACCCCTCAAAAGGCAGTGGGCGGTCCCCTCTTGCGCCGCGGTGAATCCGGCAGCTGGACAACCGGACACCCCGGCCGACCCAACTCCATCACGCCCACCCTCGCCACCGGTGCCTAGGAAAGGGTCGAGCTATACTTCAGATCAAGCGGTTACCCACTCCCGCTTGTGGTAAGCACGGTAAGTCTCCCAGGGTTTCCCGTGAACCGGTCCTTAACCGCCATGGGTGCGACCAGCAAAACCATGCACCCACAGCCCACCATTCAGTGTATTTTAATTAACTCACACCATTGCGGTGGCACCAATCTAAAGCTATGCCAATAGACAAAGTCTATGTAATAATGTGATCCCCATTTGTGTACTAGTTGAACTAAGCATGGCTAAGCATTTCCTAAACCAACATCTAATCATTTTGATACCCAGGTTATCAATGGCATATGGTAAACAATAAATGGCTGAGTAATAGGACCCATCCCACATGATATTGTAAAAGAATGCAACATTTAATAGAAATGCGGGATATTTGTAAATTGGGTACAATATGATCAAACGTATTGCATGACTTGCCTTGCTCTCGAACTGATGAGACCTCAGCAACGTCTTCGAGAAACCGCGGATCGACAAAACGGCCGAAACCTACGCGACAAACAAAGCACACAAGCAAAACATGCTATAAGACTACAGAAACAGGAAACAAAACCATTTTTAATGGATTCTTTGCATTTTTCTTGATTTACTGAGACTTGAATGGACTTAAACGGAGCTCGGATGAATTACTTATGAATTTTAGAAGATAAACTGTGTTTTTACTAATAAAGAAAAGTCCTTAATCACTTTATTGCGCAATAAAGCCCAGGGCTGACGTCATCCAAGGGGGGCGGCGCCGACAGGCGGGGCCCACGGGTCAGCGGTTCAAGAGAGGGGAGAGAGAGGCGCCGGCAAGCGGGCCCCATGGGTCAGCGGCACAAGGTGGCCGGTCCACCGTGGACCGGGACCACGCGGGTGGTCCACCGCCGGTCCACGGGACCGACGGTCCGGATCGGCCTCAAAGGCGATCGGACGGCGCGGGGGAAGCGGCTAGGCACGGCTCGGCTTCAAAGCCGACCGGCAGCCATGGCGGCCGGTGGTGACACGCGCGGTCACCGGCGATGACCGGCGGCGGCGCGCGAACGCCGGCAACGGCAAGCGACGGCGCGGGAGGCGGCGGCGGACGGCGCACAGACCGGCGGCGGCGGACGAAGGCGATGGCGAGCGCAGGGAGCGGCAGCGCGTGCGGGATAGAGGGAAGGAGGGAGGAGAGGAGCTCCTCACTGTGAGCACGGCGGCCGGCGCGAAGGATGAAGACGGTGGCGATGACCGGCGACGCGGAGGCACGGACGGGCGGCGGCGACACCCTAGGAGAAGATGGAGAGGCGTTAGGAGAGGAGACGACGACCACGGCGGCTTGAATTGCCGGCCGGAGATGGAGGGGAGGGAAAAACTCACCGGCTCGCGAGGGGAGAGGTGCTCCGGTGGGATTCCGGCGACGCGAGGCGGCGGCCGGGAAAGCTCTTGCGGCGGCGGTTTGGCGCGGCGGCGACTCTAGCGGCGGCGGCTCGCGGCCGAAGGCGGCGGCAAGCGGCGGAGCTCGGGTGTGACGGCGTGGGCGCGGTAGGGGGCGTGGGAGAGGACGGCAAATGGGGGAAACGAGGGAGGGGACTCAGGGGAGGGTTTTTATGGGCGAGGGAGGGGCGGAAACGGCCGGGGATGGCCCCTATTTGGCCGGCAACGTGGAGAGGTGGAGGAGAGAGAGAGAGGGTGTTGGGGGATTTCAAATCCCCCACCACTTGCGGGCGCGCGCGCGCGGGAGATGCGGGGAGAGGGCGGCGACGTGGGCGCGAGGTGCGGGCGCGGAGTGGAGGCGCGACGTGGACGCGGGAGGAGCGAAGAAGACGGCGGCGCGGCGGTTTCGGCGGCAGCGGTTGGAGCTTCGGCTCCAGCGGCCGGAGGTGGGAGACGACCGACAGGTGGGGCCCACCTGTCGGCGTCCCGAGAGAGGAGGGAGGGGCGGCTTGGGCCGGCCCACAAGGAGGAGGGGCCGCGGGAGAGGGATGGGCCGACGGCCCAACAAAGAAAAAGGAGGGAAAAGAAAAGAAAAAGAGAAAAAGGATTTTCCTGGGATTAAAATATTGCGCTTGCTCATTTTTAATTGGTTAAAATTATTTCCAAGGCTCTGAAAATTCCACTAAAATCTTGTTAATGCATTGGAGCATGGGGAACTCAAGAAAAATTCCACCACGCCGAATTCAATTATTAATTGCATTTATTAATTAGGGAATTAGCTCTAGGTTAATTAAGATAATTTCTTCGGACGATTTATTTAGCCAATTTTTAAAGCAAGGAGAGGGGGAAACTTCAGGGCGTGACAAACCTACCCCCCTTAAACGGAATCTCGACCCCGAGATTCGGAAGAGCTGGCGAAGAGGTGCGGGTGGGTGGCCTTCAACTCATCTTCTCTTTCCCAAGTGGCCTCTTCCTCTGAGTGGTGGCTCCACTGAACCTTGCAGAATCTTATTACTTTGTTTCTGGTCTTTCTCTCGCTGGTTTCAAGGATATGAGTTGGCTTCTCCACATACGTCAAGTCTTCCTGGATTTCGATTTGATTCGGACTTGCCTGTTCCTCCGGAACTCTCAAACATTTCTTCAACTGGGAGACGTGGAACACATTATGGATGCCAAGCATGTTGGAGGAAAGCTCAAGCTGGTAAGCAACTTCACCCCTGCGTTCCAAAATCCGATATGGTCCCACAAAGCGTGGTGCCAACTTTCCTTTGGTTTGGAAGCGGTGTACTCCCCTGAGCGGAGTGACACGGAGATACACATAATCCCCTACTTGGAAAACGAGCTCCCTTCGGCGGTTGTCTGCATAGCTTTTCTGCCGAGATTGCGCGATTCTCAATCTTTCCCTAACAGCTCTGACTTTCTCTTCTGCCTCATTTAAAACTTCTATACCAAACAACTGGCGTTCCCCTGTCTGATCCCAGAAGAGCGGAGTACGACACCTCCGTCCATACAGTGCTTCAAACGGTGCCATCTGCAGACTAGCTTGGTAACTGTTGTTGTAAGAGAACTCAGCATACGGCAAGCTTTTGTCCCATGCTCCACCAAAGTCAAGCGCACAGGCTCTCAACATATCCTCTAGTATTTGGTTGACTCGCTCGGTCTGGCCATCTGTTTGTGGATGGTAAGCAGTGCTGAAGTTTAGACGGGTTCCCAATTCTTCTTGTAATTTCTGCCAGAACTTTGAAGTGAATTGGCTTCCTCGATCAGACACGATCTTCTTAGGTACACCATGTAAACACATGATTCTTGCTAGATAGAGTTCTGCTAATTTCTTCCCTGAGTAGGTACTGTGCACCGGAATGAAGTGAGCAACTTTGGTGAGTCGGTCAACGACTACCCAAATAGAATCATGCCCCGATGATGTCCTGGGCAAACCGGTGATGAAATCCATTCCGATTTCTTCCCACTTCCATTCTGGAATCTGAAGTGGCTGTAGCAAACCTGCTGGCCTTTGGTGTTCTGCCTTTACTCGTTGACAGACGTCACATAGTGCTACGAATTCAGCTATTTCCCTTCTCATGCTGACCCACCAGAACTTTTCTTTGAGGTCTTGGTACATTTTAGTACTACCGGGATGAATGGAATACTGAGTTTGATGAGCCTCGGTTAGTATCAGGTCTTTTAATTCCTTGTTTTCGGGTACACACAATCTTTCTCCCATCCAGATTGTTCCTTGTTCATCCTCAACAAAACCTCGGGCTTTTCCAACTCTCATGTTCTTTTTGAGCTCTGCTATTTCAGGATCACTTGCTTGAGCTATGCGAACCTGCTCCACCAGTGTGGGCTGTGCCTCTAGGGCAGCCACGAATCCGTGCTCAACTATACCAAGGTTCAGATGTTCCAAATCGCGTTGAACCTCACAACATAGTTGCTCTACCCATGCAACATTGCAGTAGCTCTTCCTGCTCAAGGCATCTGCAACCACATTAGCCTTGCCGGGATGATAATGTATTCCCATATCATAATCCTTGATCAGCTCCAACCATCTTCGCTGTCTGAGATTCAAATCAGGTTGAGTAAAGATGTACTTTAGACTTTTGTGATCTGTATATACCTCACAACGGTTACCGATGAGATAGTGCCGCCAAATCTTTAAAGCATGAACAACTGCGGCCAATTCCAGATCATGCGTCGGGTAGTTGCCTTCATGAGGACGCAACTGCCGTGAAGCATAAGAAACCACTTTGCCATCCTGCATCAACACACATCCTAGCCCCTGGCGAGATGCATCACAATAGACCTGGAAATCTTTCGTCTGATCAGGCAGGATTAAGACTGGTGCAGACACCAACCGTCGTTTGAGTTCTTCAAAACTCCTATTGCATTCAGCAGACCAGATAAACTTTTCTTCCTTCTTCAATAGCTGTGTCATTGGCTTAGCAATTTTAGAGAAGTTCTCAATGAACCGGCGGTAATAACCCGCAAGTCCTAAGAAACTCCGAACCTGAGTGACTGTCCTTGGTGGGGTCCATTTGGTAACTGACTCCACATTTGCTGGATCCACAGCTACTCCTTGAGCATTCACTATGTGACCGAGAAACTGAACTTCCTTAAGCCAGAAGTCGCACTTGCTGAACTTGGCATATAGCTGGTGCTCTTTTAACTTTTCAAGTACCAGCCGGAGATGCTGCTCATGTTCTTCCTCGGACTTGGAGTAGATAAGTATGTCATCGATGAAAACCACGACAATCTTGTCTAGAAATTCCATAAACACCTTGTTCATCAAATTCACGAAGAACGCAGGTGCATTAGTGAGTCCGAAAGACATAACTGTGCATTCGAACAACCCGTACCGAGTGATGAATGCTGTCTTTGGAATATCCTCTTCGCGGATCCTCAACTGGTAATAGCCTGATCGCAGGTCTATCTTAGAGAACACAGTAGCTCCTTTCAACTGATCAAACAGGTCATCAATCCTTGGCAAAGGATACTTGTTCTTGATGGTGACCTCATTGAGTGCGCGGTAGTCAACGCACATTCTCTTGGTTTTGTCTTTCTTCTCCACAAAGATAACCGGAGCACCCCAAGGCGACGTGCTAGGGCGGATGTATCCCTTCTGTAACTGTTCATCAACTTGCTTCTTGACTTCCGCCAACTCGTTGGCTCCCATTCTGTAAGGCCTCTTGTGGATCGGTGCAGTTCCAGGTACCAAGTCAATCCGGAACTCGATATCCCTTTTTGGTGGCATTGTTGTCAGATCATCCGGAAAAACCTCTGGATACTCTCTGACTATGGGAATATCCCCCAGCTTCTTAGTGGTTTTCTCCACTGCTACCTCTTGTTCTTCACCAGCAGCCTGGTTTAAACTAATCCCTGGCTTCCGCGGTACTGGAGACTGGAAAGTTACCACCTCTCCTTTTGCATTGGTTAACTTGATGGTGCGGCTGGCGCAATCAATCACTCCTCTGTGTCTTGTCAACCAATCCATTCCAAGTATGACATCTAGGTCCTTGGATTCGAGAAGAATGAGGTTGGCTGGAAAAATCAACCCTTGAATTTCAACTGTCACAGATGGGCAGTAGTGAGTTGTGGTCATGCCACCTCCAGGAGTATGAACTCGCATTGGTATCTTAAGCTTCACTAAAGATAACCCATGTGCACCAGCAAAACGCTTGGAAATGAAGGAATGGGTTGCACCAGAATCAAACAATATTACTGCCGGTGTCGAGTTGACGGGGAATGTGCCCAATATAACCTCTGGTGCTGACTGCGCCTCCTCTGCAGATGCATGATTAACACGGGCCTGAACGAACTTGGGTCCGGCACGTCTTGGCTTCGGGCACTTTCCAACCGTGTGTCCGGGTTTGTTACAATTGAAGCAGAGTTCGGGTTTTTCTCCCAACCTCTTGGGCTGTTCTGGCAGAGCTGGCTGAACTGATTGAGCTGGAATCTTTAGTGAACTCAGAGTAGGGTTGAGGCTGTGCTGCTCACTGTTGTTGTGACTGTCACTATGGTGGTTCTTGTTGAAGTTACCCGGGTGGTAGGGACGGTGCTGCCGGATAATCATGGTGGAAGGTCCACCGTGATGTCCCATCGTGAAACGAGGCTTCTGACTCTTCCGCTGGGGAGTCCTGAACTGAGCTGCCTTCCTCTTACGGTTTATTTTGTTACAGTGCTCCTCCTGACGGATAGCCTTATCCACCAGCTTCTCAAAGTCCTCATAATCTCTAGAGATCAACTGGTTAGTCAATTCATCATCAAGACCAGACAGAAACTTCTCCTGCCTCCCGTCATCGGTACGCACGTCCTCAGGGGCGTAGCGCGCGAGGCGGTTGAACTCATGCAAATACTCTATAACTGTTCTGGTTCCTTGTTGCAGGGAACGGAACTCTCTCTTCTTTTGTGCCACAATTCCCTCGGGAACCTGTGCTTTATTGAAACTATGACAAAACTCTGTCCAAGTAACCTCTGCCCCAGTTGGACGGGTCACCATGTAGTTGTCCCACCAAACAGAAGCGGGACCTTGCAGCTGGTGTGTAGCAAAAGCAACCTTCTCTTGCTCGTTGCATTGCAAAAGATTCAGCTTCTTCTCAATGGCATGAAGCCAGTCGTGGGCCTCGATTGGGTTGGTGGTGCTTGAGAAAGTGGGCGGCTTGACACGAAGAAATTCTAACAATTTGGACTGAGGAGGCGGAGGACCAAATTGCAGGTTCTGCTGCTGCTGCTGTGCTTGCTGCTGCACCTGTTGCAACACCTGATGGTACTGTTTGCTGCATCTGTTGCATCATCATTGTCATCATCTGAGTCTGATTGTCCAACACCTGAGCAATTGTTGGGTTCTCGGGCGGTGGGGACGGACTGTTGTCAGATGCACTGTTGGCACGTGCTCCATTGATCGGCTTTTCGCTGCCACTGGTGTTGTTCGAGTCGCGTGAACCATTCCTTGTCTCCATCTGAAGGGGATAGGTAGAAATATGAGAAAAGGAAGAAAAACAGGGGGCTCAGAAACTAATCTTTCTTATGAATTTAAGTGCAATTATCTTAATCTTGATTAAAACACTGAAAAAGAGGCACGCAACTCCTAATTGAGGCAGTCATACCACTGACACATGATATCGACCGCCGACTAACCCTCAAGCAACAAACCTAAACACGAAAACTAGCAAGCAAACAGACTAAGAAGACGATAAAGCTAAGGGCGGCGACTCTGAAGCTCGGGGCGGCGCTTGCAAACGAGGGATAGGACTGACATCTAAAGAGGACAGAGGGATAGGAACCAACACATGCTCAAAACCAAATTAAATAAAGCAACAAATGACTCAAGTAACTCGCGGAGCATGATGATTTTTATGCATAGAACATTTTTCACGAACCGAGACAAAAGACGCTAATGCAACTGACTAAACAATGACTTAATGCATGAAATAGATGCATAGTCATACTGATACGCATAAACTTACCCCTCCGAACATAGACGCGACCTAATGCATATCACCCGACAATTCCCGACCGACTGCCGAATAAATTCTGAATAAACTTTTACTCACTCCCTAGACTGTCCCTAGTCGAGAAATCCAATTTAAATAAGCGACCAAGATTTTTCCCACAAATCAAAAGAACAAACCCCAAAATTTTCCCGAAACAAAATCCAAGTGCAAAAGGGCATATGCATATGAAAAAGGGGTTCAGAGGGCTCTTAGGTTTCCAGTTGGCTTGTCCTACGGTCAAGGTCGGCTCTGATACCAACTTGTCACGCCCAGAAATTCTCAAACCAGAATTTCTAAGCTGAATGTGCATTAAATCCCTGTCCAGGACCAGCCAGGGTACACAAACGACAATTGTTGACATACAGATCCACGTCCTACAAAAATAGAAAAGATTACAAATGCAGCGGAAAAGATAAAAGCGAGCTAAACCGGGAAGCTTGACTTCAGCAGCGAGCGACTCCACTCCACAGGCAATCCTTGACGGCAGCGACGAAACCAACTTTGACAAAACAGCTCCAACTAGGAAGATCTTCAGCTCTGGTGTGGGGGAAAAAGAGAGCAAGACTGAGTACTACCCACTGTACTCAGCAAGTCATACCGGAAGAGGAGGTATGATGCAGGATATAACCAAAGGAAGCTAGGGGTTCTTTTGCCTAAAGCAGGCATTTCAAAGCAGTAGTTGAAAGCAGTAAAACAGCTGTAGTAATTAATCAATATTAACCAAACACTGTCCAACGCTACACCACGTTGCAACAGGCCCAACCAACCACCTGAACTACACCAAACCAACCACCTGAACTACACCAGTTCATTAAGCTAAACTAGGGGTGAGACTAATCACGGTGAATCTGGTTGATCGCCCATAACCGCGGGCACGGCTATTCGAATAGTTTTACTCTGGCCAGAGGTGTACAACTGTACCCACAAGATACGATTCCACATATGTCGCCATGCCCCGAAGTATCACCATGATACTGCAAAGGGGGAAATCGTGACAAGACCCTCCACATAACCCTCCCCTAACCATCCACACCACGCTAAGGTTTCACCCCCACCCCTCAAAAGGCAGTGGGCGGTTCCCTCTTGCGCCGCGGTGAATCCGGCAGCTGGACAACCGGACACCCCGGCCGACCCAACTCCATCACGCCCACCCTCGCCACCGGTGCCTAGGAAAGGGTCGAGCTATACTTCAGATCAAGCGGTTACCCACTCCCGCTTGTGGTAAGCACGGTAAGTCTCCCAGGGTTTCCCGTGAACCGGTCCTTAACCGCCATGGGTGCGACCAGCAAAACCATGCACCCACAGCCCACCATTCAGTGTATTTTAATTAACTCACACCATTGCGGTGGCACCAATCTAAAGCTATGCCAATAGACAAAGTCTATGTAATAATGTGATCCCCATTTGTGTACTAGTTGAACTAAGCATGGCTAAGCATTTCCTAAACCAACATCTAATCATTTTGATACCCAGGTTATCAATGGCATATGGTAAACAATAAATGGCTGAGTAATAGGACCCATCCCACATGATATTGTAAAAGAATGCAACATTTAATAGAAATGCGGGATATTTGTAAATTGGGTACAATATGATCAAACGTATTGCATGACTTGCCTTGCTCTCGAACTGATGAGACCTCAGCAATGTCTTCGAGAAACCGCGGATCGACAAAACGGCCGAAACCTACGCGACAAACAAAGCACACAAGCAAAACATGCTATAAGACTACAGAAACAGGAAACAAAACCATTTTTAATGGATTCTTTGCATTTTTCTTGATTTACTGAGACTTGAATGGACTTAAACGGAGCTCGGATGAATTACTTATGAATTTTAGAAGATAAACTGTGTTTTTACTAATAAAGAAAAGTCCTTAATCACTTTATTGCGTAATAAAGCCCAGGGCTGACGTCATCCAAGGGGGGCGGCGCCGACAGGCGGGGCCCACGGGTCAGCGGTTCAAGAGAGGGGAGAGAGAGGCGCCGGCAAGCGGGCCCCATGGGTCAGCGGCACAAGGTGGCCGGTCCACCGTGGACCGGGACCACGCGGGTGGTCCACCGCCGGTCCACGGGACCGACGGTCCGGATCGGCCTCAAAGGCGATCGGACGGCACGGGGGAAGCGGCTAGGCACGGCTCGGCTTCAAAGCCGACCGGCAGCCATGGCGGCCGATGGTGACACGCGCGGTCACCGGCGATGACCGGCGGCGGCGCGCGAACGCCGGCAACGGCAAGCGACGGCGCGGGAGGCGGCGGCGGACGGCGCACAGACCGGCGGCGGCGGACGAAGGCGATGGCGAGCGCAGGGAGCGGCAGCGCGTGCGGGATAGAGGGAAGGAGGGAGGAGAGGAGCTCCTCACTGTGAGCACGGCGGCCGGCGCGAAGGATGAAGACGGCGGCGATGACCGGCGACGCGGAGGCACGGACGGGCGGCGGCGACACCCTAGGAGAAGATGGAGAGGCGTTAGGAAAGGAGACGACGACCACGGCGGCTTGAATTGCCGGCCGGAGATGGAGGGGAGGGAAAAACTCACCGGCTCGCGAGGGGAGAGGTGCTCCGGTGGGATTCCGGCGACGCGAGGCGGCGGCCGGGAAAGCTCTTGCGGCGGCGGTTTGGCGCGGCGGCGACTCTAGCGGCGGCGGCTCGCGGCCGAAGGCGGCGGCAAGCGGCGGAGCTCGGGTGTGACGGCGTGGGCGCGGTAGGGGGCGTGGGAGAGGACGGCAAATGGGGGAAACGAGGGAGGGGACTCAGGGGAGGGTTTTTATGGGCGAGGGAGGGGCGGAAACGGCCGGGGATGGCCCCTATTTGGCCGGCAACGTGGAGAGGTGGAGGAGAGAGAGAGAGGGTGTTGGGGGATTTCAAATCCCCCACCACTTGCGGGCGCGCGCGCGCGGGAGATGCGGGGAGAGGGCGGCGACGTGGGCGCGAGGTGCGGGCGCGGAGTGGAGGCGCGACGTGGACGCGGGAGGAGCGAAGAAGACGGCGGCGCGGCGGTTTCGGCAGCAGCGGTTGGAGCTTCGGCTCCAGCGGCCGGAGGTGGGAGACGACCGACAGGTGGGGCCCACCTGTCGGCGTCCCGAGAGAGGAGGGAGGGGCGGCTTGGGCCGGCCCACAAGGAGGAGGGGCCGCGGGAGAGGGATGGGCCGACGGCCCAACAAAGAAAAAGGAGGGAAAAGAAAAGAAAAGGAGAAAAAGGATTTTCCTGGGATTAAAATATTGCGCTTGCTCATTTTTAATTGGTTAAAATTATTTCCAAGGCTCTGAAAATTCCACTAAAATCTTGTTAATGCATTGGAGCATGGGGAACTCAAGAAAAATTCCACCACGCCGAATTCAATTATTAATTGCATTTATTAATTAGGGAATTAGCTCTAGGTTAATTAAGATAATTTCTTCGGACGATTTATTTAGCCAATTTTTAAAGCAAGGAGAGGGGGAAACTTCAGGGCGTGACACAAGGACAGTCTTCTTATAAACCGGGAAAGGTATGCTACTGATTTGCTTAAGAGAGTAGCAATGCAAAATAGTAAACCTGTTAATACACCTCTGTCATCCTTTGAAAAGATATCTGTTTATGAGGGAGAGAAATTGGGTCCTGAAGATGCAACAAGGTATAGAAGTATTGTGGGTGCCCTTCAGTATCTTACTTTAACTCGACCAGATATTTCTTTCTCTGTTAATAAAGTATGTCAATTCTTACATACTCCAACTACAGTTCATTGGGCAGCAGTGAAAAGAATACTTCGGTATGTTCAAGGAACAGTTAATCTTGGATTAAAATTTAATCAAGCATCCTCTATGCTTGTGAGTGGATTTTCTGATGCAGATTGGGCTAGATGCCTAGATGATAGAAAATCTACAGGAGGATTTGCTGTGTTTCTTGGGAGTAATTTGATATCTTAGAGTGCTAGAAAACAGCCTTCAGTTTCTAGGTCAGTACAGAGGCAGAGTATAAGGCCCTTGCAAATGCTACTGCAGAAATAACGTGGGTACAGAAATTGCTTGATGAATTGGGGGTCAAGCATCCAATTGCGGCATGTTTATGGTGTGATAATCTTGGAGCCAAGTATTTGTCTGCTAATCCTGTTTTTCATGCCATAACCAAACATATTGAAATTGATTTTCACTTTGTTCGAGAACAGGTATCTCGAAAATTGCTGGATATTCGGTTTATTAATACAAATGATCAGTTGGCTGATGGGTTTACCAAAGCCTTACCAGTGCGTCAACTCAATGAGTTTCGGCGCAATCTCAACCTGGTTCCCGTGTTGGGATTGCCGGGGGGTGTTAAACAGATAGATAGTTCGGATTGGAACATATCTGATGATAAGATAAGATAGAGTTTAGTTTGTTTCTTGTTTTTCTGTTTCCTTTCTTCTCGGTGAAGATGTAATCTGTAAACTCCTATGTACACACCACGCCAGGGGCTGTTTCTGGCTATATAACATGGACCGTGGAACCGAGAGAGGCAATCCACGTTAAACCCACCTTTACAGTCGCTTGGCTGCGCACGCAGGGAGGACCTCGTCGACTTCACGTGTGGTTCCAATCCTTCCTCCCACTCCTCTCCCACCCCTCCTTCCCCTTCTCCTCAATGTTCTTCTCCCTTCCGTCGGTGCCATTTTTGCCCCCGCGCTCTGCCACCTTCACCATCGTTGCTGCCACCTGGAGAGAGAGAACCGGAAAGAGAGAGGGGAGATATAAAGGTGAAGAGAAAGAAAGAGATTAGGATGATTGATACGTGAGGTTGTTAATTTTTTATTTTTTTTTCCGCTGACATGTGGGTCCCATCAGCGTCACATTGGACGAAACCGCTTTTGAAATCACCAAGGAGTCAATTACATCGATTTTCAAATATGGAGGATATGTTATACCTGATTTTGTGGTTGAGACAGACGATTCATCCGGAACAAGAGATAAGGAAAGCAAAATAGACTTACTCCTTATAAAATTGTTGGCTTTCAGGCTAAGGTCGTGTTTAGTTTCAAAATATTTTCTTCAAACTTACAACTTTTTCGTCACATCAAATGTTTAGACACATGCATGGAGTATTAAATGTGGACGAAAAAAACCAATTGCACAGTTTGCATGTAAATCACGAGACAAATATTTTGAGCCTAATTATGCCATGATTTGATAATGCAGTGCTATAGTAAACATTTGCTAATGACGGATTAATTAGGCTTAATAGATTCGTCTCACAGTTTACAAGCGGAATATATAATTTGTTTTGTTATTAGTTAACGTTTAATACTTTAAATGTGTGTCTGTATATAAAAAAAATTGGCACGCGAACTAAATACAGCCTATGTTAGTCAACCATTATCTAAAAAATTTCATTGAGTCATGCACTCCGAGAAGCTTCTGCATGATCTTGATCTAGATACAGCTGTCAGTTGACCTAATGCCAAAAGCAAAATCAAAATTTGAATTTTTCAAATCTAATTAAGTTGATTTAAATATATTTTCAACGTATATATTTTAATATTGATTTTTAAATCACAAAAAATTTTCTTATAAATTAATCTTTATTCCATAATAAGCTGTTTTGGGCAACCGATGAGGCTAAATCATTCGCGCTTCACCACTTGATACGGTGCTTGAGATTGTGGTTCCCTTTGTCGCACACACTGCAAAAACCAGAACTAAATTCCGAGTCTGTTTGATTGCTATCCTGAGAGCAACTTGCCAAGCCTGAGACAAGCCTGAGTGTAATCTGAAGTTGTTTGGCATGTAAAGTTGTCAGGCATGGTGGCCAGAGCACTTCGGCTGCAGTCAACTCTTCTTTTCGTGAAATACAACTAATGTGCTCTTCAGTTTTTCACTGGCTGCTTACTACCTCCATCCCAAAATAAGTACAACCATAGATATTCGTGTCCGGCGTTTTGACTGTCAGTCTTATTTGAAAATTTTATGAAAAACTTAAAAATATTAGTCACACATAAAGTACTATTAATATATTATCATCCAATAACAATAAAAATACTAATCATAATTGTTTTTAAATAAGACGAACGATTAAACGTTGAGCATGAACACTGTTAAAATTACACTTATTTTGGGACAGAGGGAGTACTTTGCACTATTACTATGATATCTCAATCATAAAAATGTCTGTTAGAACAAAACGTGTAGATCTACATGTTATAGATTGTAACTGATAAATCCTTAATTGCCACTTCTTAAAAGCGGTAAATACTCCCTCCGTTTCCGTTTCAAGTTATAAGACGTTTTGACTTTGGTCAAAATCAAACTGCTTTAAGTTTGACCAAGTTAGTAAAAAATAGTAACATTTTCAACTCGAGAAATTTTTTTATGAAATATATTCAACTATTTATTTGATAAAATTAATTTAGTATTTTAAATATTACTATATTTATCTTCAAACTTGAAATACCCCATCGGAGGTAGGGGATGGAGCTATTAGGTGGGGCCACCGGTCCAACCTGTTGGCGAGGGGAGAGAGTAGACCGGATGGGGATGTACAGTGCACTTTGCGAGAGACCGGGCCGGAATGGAGGGGAGGCAAGGGGCCGGCCCAAGAGATACGGGAAAGGATGTAAGGCCGTGGGGACCTTGAGGGAGGGAAAGCATACTTGGGATAAAAACGGCCCAAATGAAATAAGGGGATTTTTTTTTCTATTTAATTAATTGCTGAAATGAACTTTATATTATTAAAATTACTTCTTTTACGGGAAATTTGTGAGAGTACTTTAGGATATGAAGAATATTAAAAAATATTTTCAGCAATGAATTTCAAAGGAAATTTTAATTCCTTCATTAATTTCACTTGATAATTTGTTTTAACTTTAAATATAAATTCTAAAAATACATTATTTAATTGTTTTTAATCCTAAAAGAAAATCTAAATGGGGGCATGAAAACTAGCCACCCAGCGTCTCTAACGCGTCCCATTCACATTGTTGCTATGACCAAACACATGCATTGATTTTCGGGCTCTCTCGCTATAAAAAGGCAATTTGTTTTAGTTTCATGGTCTCGAGATTAACCCAACAAAACGCAGGCGGAGTATGCTATAAATGGAATAAGGCAATTTGTTTTAGTTTCATGGACTAGTGTAGTAGAGACTGCAACTTAAGCAGTCCGAATATTTTTCACCGTTGGATCGAAACGATCAACGGACAAAATCTGTGGCACATCGGTTCAAAATAGTAGATGATATAGTGTTCGCTACAGGAAATATCCAGCTATAGTGGTTGCCAAATAGTGCCTAGAAAAATCTTGGCCATTACTTTCGAATCCAACGGTGCCTATGTGACAGCTTAAGTTGCAGTGGCTATACTGGCAAAAGAAAAAGGAGTAACATAACACCTACTCCTAGATTGTAGCAGCATCAGCTTCAGTGTCCTTACACTCGGGGAACAACCTACATTCGATAAAACAGACTATAGATTCAAACAAATGATTAGCTAAACTCTAGTTGTACACCACAGTAACACAAATAAAACCAACTGATCAACCTATCTTCATATATTCTCAAAATCATTTTGAGCTCTCTTCTTTATTCAGATAATTTGTAAGCTGACAAAACAGAGGCATTCCAACAAAAAGGACATTACTTCTGGTACTTTTAACAATGGTTAATACGAACGTTTTTTTTTCTGAATTAGGGATAATATATAGAACCCTATATATCTTTCTTTAAAAAAAGATGGCAGGAGCATTGCCTAAATCAATTAAGACAAAAACAGAAGGAATTCAAAGAACAAAAAACAAAAACTGCAGCTACCGAAGTAGGTAATCCAGGGTACTGCACATGAACAAAAGCTCAAAACAGTACACCCACCCTCAAGTACTGTAGAAAAACTGCATTTGTTTCCAAACATACTCATGGATCAAACATAAGAGATAATCCAGTGTTTAATTTGTAGGCCAGATTAAACACCTTACTGACATTCATAGTGAATACTAAGGGATTGCCAGAATATCATGCAAAAGCTAAAGGCCAATACACACATCAAACAAGCAAAACCTTGGCAATTTAATCAACATCACAACATGCAAATCCAGAGACACAAGCAAGGTCAAAGGCACAACATGAGAGCTAAATCAAAGGCTATATTGCATAAAAACTAAAACGAGGGTGATTCATCGACATTTGCACAAAAAATACAGGCTACAACACTGCAAGACCTTCCCAATCTTGAGCTCAAACCACAACAATAGCACCTCCAATTCGGCCACAGCCACTGAGTGAATCACCAAACGCACCCCACCCCCACCCCCGCCCCCACCAAACGACAGTCACTAGAGGCCAGGAGGTGAAGCCCCCTCAAATGAATCACCACTAAATCGCTTGCAAGAGCTCAAGAGCTGCAGGGAGTGGATTAGTGGGTTAACACAAGAAGCAGTACAAAACTGCCCATTTACAAACCGAGACTGGTAACAGAGGAACACAAATCCCTGTGCCATCTGGCAGCTACAAAATCGACCGACAAATCAGAGAATCAGACACTTGATAAATAGCAAAAATACGGGAAATATCAACATCAAAGTAAGAGAAAATCAGGCGCTAGACAAATAGCAAAACTGCAGAACAATCAATATCACAACATGGTGGAGGGTCACCAAACCATGCAAAACTTTAAACAGAATCTGTGCTACAGTGTCAACGAGTAAAAACATCTGAAACAAAATTCAATTGGACGTTTGCTCTACTATCCAAGTGCTTCAATGATGAATCAGTTGTCACTTCTGTGATTTCTTTTGTTGAATCACCTTCTCTCGAGGAAAAATTCCCCACTCAGTTAGCTTCTTACATATATCAGAAAGTGAAACAAAGCATGAAAAACATTCCTTACCACCTCCTTGAAGTAGACCAACAAAATTGGCTCTGCAATTAAGCAACGGTGCTCCTGAGCTACCCTCTGCTACCATCATATCCACCTCAATTAAATTCATATTATAGCCATACTCATTGGTGTTACTGACATCGTCATAGTGTCTGGAAGGATGTGATATGCGCCCTACAGATGTTGCCCTGTTCATACAAGGCGGCCACGAGATCATCACCACTTACTCTAGCGAGCACGGCAAGTTCTGGCTTGCAACCAATGGAGGATGTTGGAATCTGCATTGCTTCCCTTTCAGATTTAGGAGTTTTGATTTGTCCACGAGAACCAACAAGATATCCTTCTTGCAATCCACACGGGTGACAATGGCTTCAGTAAATTTTCTTTCTCCGCCCAAACCGTTGTTTTGTTGGTGATCGCAGACCACTTCAGTATCGAACAAGCGGTTGATGTCCTGAACGGAGATCTCTTTGGTTGCTGTGTAAACATGATCAATCGTGTGCGCACATGTTAAGAGGTAAAGTGAATTCCCATTCTCAGCTACGACAGAGCAAGTCGCATACCCTACCACCTTGCTCCGTTCAATTCTCTTCAGAGCAGGTACAACCTCCAGGGCATCCAGAGTACGCTTGACTTCTGCAGCATGGGGTTTAAACCTGACAGACAAGATTGATTCTCTACTTTTGACGGACACCCATTTCTCCAGCTCATTTAAGAACACTGTGGGAGGATGGTCAGCCATGGAGCCTTCAGGCGAAGCAACAGTCGAACTGGTGATGTCTCGACAGCAACAAGCAAACTGGGGGCCTGGGGCGGCGACAGAGAAAACAAGACAGCCGAACTGCAGACGCCACGCGCGATGGCCGTGGTGGAGGACGAGCAGTGAGGATGCTGGCCGTGGGATTAGGGGCGGAGGCGGGGGGGCGATGCGGTGGCGTGGCCGGAGCTGCGGATTTCCGGGGGCTGCGGTGGCGGAGCACACTCCCCCTTCAGGCGTTGGAGAGGTGGGCGGCGGAGGACCTCCCCCTTCTTCCCCCCGACCCTAGCCGCAGAACCCTCTGTGCACGCGAGAAGGCGGCGGAGATCGGCGGCGATGATCGAGCGTTCACCCGTCCGATGAGTTGCGGAGGGCGGTGGCGGCGGCGGCGACCGGGTGGCGGAGGACCTCCCCCTTCTTCCCCCCGACCCTACCCTCTGTGCACGGGAGAAGGCGGCGGAGATCGGCGGAGATCGGCGGAGATGATCGAGCGTTCAGCCGTCCGATGAGTTGCGGAGGGGCGGTGGCGGCGGCCGGCAGCGGCGGCCGGCGGCGGCGGCGGCGGCGGGTGGCGGAGGACCTCCCCCTCCTCCCTAACCCTAGCCGCGGAGTCCCCGCGGCTTGCGCCCAGAGTTTTCAATTTTTTTTTCCTTTTCTTTTCTTTTTCCTAAAACTTATCCAATTTTCCCAAATTTTTTTTTGCCATGGGTGTGTGGGCCTACATGTCAATGAGATTTTTAATAAGTTTCCGGTGGCATATAAGAAATTTGGGTGATTTGGTCGGCGTATCTTGGCTCAAATTATTGGGAGAACAATTCCGCCATAAATATATCTCTCACATTTCTTTTGTTTCCTTCAGACTTCTATAGCATTGCATTCTATAATCTGTAGTGAATTCTTAAGCATTCTCACACCTCACTGGCAAGGATAACATCATGATTAAAACAAGACGATAAATTCTCTTTTTCCTTTTACCAGCAAACATTAAGCTTACGACAAGCAGGTTAGTTGCATAGACATTTGCTACTACTACATTAAGCTCACAGACAACTTGCTCCTATTTTTCAAGAACAGTTCAACCAGAGATACAAGCGGCGAATCATTGGTGTAAAACAGAGGATTACAAGGGGAACTTAGCACATATTATTAAACACACACAAGTTCCAAATTTACATGTGCGCTTGAGTTGAACCAAAGGAAAGAAAAAAGAAGACTCAAAACCAAAATGAAAATGACCACATGGTCAGCAGTAAGCGATAGGCGCAAGGCAGATATCATCCGTGGCTGCAAATTTACAATGGGTTGGAGAAGCTGGGGACAGAAAGAACTGACACCCGTGTCTTTTCTTTTTTTGCCAAACTGGGGCACCTTTAGTCCAAGTTGTATTCCAAGAAGGATTTCGAGTGTCCAATTCTTGTCCGTGTCCAGGTAACACTATCTACGGTATCTGTATTATGCTGCACCACCCTTAGCTACGTACACTTGGAGACAGGTACAAACCTGCCATGGGATGTGTCTTTCAACCACCTGGTCGAGCGGGTTTGTTTGACACAATCCGAGAAAAGACGATGCCTGCATACACACCAAAAGAAAAATGCTTTGGTCTATATGAAGAACTCATGTTTGAATTGTTTGAAACACAAGTATATCCATGTACTTCCATACAAACCTCTCATACTCCAGCTTCTGAATAACTATGCCGTTTAGTAGAAGCTCTGATTCAAAAACACTGGCACCTGTTGATTCATGATCATTAGCTGGCTGCCCAGAATTCTTTGGTGAAAACAATATGCACACTGGGATGCGAGATTATATCTCATCCTGACCTCTCTTTAAAAGCGGAGAACAAGTTTCGTAGTCATCCTCACATGAGATAACCAGTAGGTCATCTGGTACTTCCTTCGTTATGGACCTTCCGATCCTTTCTAATGGCTGCACAAAATAAAGAGAACATTCATACAAATGCTTATATTGTAAAAGAAGAACGTGTGTGAAATATTAACTAACTTGTTAACTTGCAATTGGGGGCTAGTAATTCATGGGATGAAACATGCAAGTCGCTCAAAAACACATCCAGTTCAGAAGCTATAGATGATTACATTTCTTCACAAATTATTTGAAAGGGTACTAACATGTTCACTTGATTCAGGTAACTATGCCCATACTGTGTTCTGTACCATAGAGAATGATACTTTTAACAGTTAAATGCAAAGGAAAAAACAAAAACGATGGAAAAGAAAAAGGTAACTGAAGATGTCTAAAGATAAAATAGATAAAAAGAAGTGCACACCAGAAGATGTCTAAAATGTTACTAAACATAGCAATAACCTGCCCAGAAGATGCTAACACCAAGCCAATCACCACCTCTCGACTTGGCTTCACGTTCAATGTTACATACACTCGTTTTCCCTGTAATGAGTTTTTCTTTAAATAAATTAAACTGTCTAGGATCGGTGTTAGGCAAAACAAAATTCAAGAATTCATTTTACCAGCAGCAGAGGATGCTTGCAAGCTGCGGCAAGTGATGTAGGCATGCTGAAACCTATCTCCCTTTCCTTTTTGGCATCCCTCAGAATATACTTCTTTTCATCAATGAAACAGCCTGCTTGACCACAATTTTCAAGCCACATCGACGTAACTACTAGTTTGCCAAGAGCTATTGCTTCCAGCATTTTCTTTGTGCGGAAAAAACTATCTGCCACAAAGTGTGTTGCATCCAGAATGGAAAGTGCTTCGGACACTCCCAAGCGCGCCAAGATCTACAGCATAGAAAATTACCATGAGTATACCTAATTTCAAATAACTAATGAATAAAGTTTTAATATTTTAAATGTACCAACAGTAAAGAAATACCATACCTTCTTTTGACGCTTTATCACATCTCCATGCAAATGGTGGCTGAATAAAATACTAAAATTGGTATTTTTTTTCTTTCTTCTAGAATCTTTATGCTGACAATTTGATGGATTGCTATCAGGATCCAACGTCAGCAGTTCTCTGCCAACAGAGGGTTTTGACAAGCTTCTACTTGAAGATTTTGATGGATTTAGAGGACTGAAAATAGGTGACAATTCATTGGCTGATTTTGAAGGCGTTTTCAGCACACTGCTGTGAATGTCAGAGTTGCTTCTTGGTGATTTGCTTGCATCCTCTACATGGGATCCCTTATGTTTATTTCCAGAGCTACTAAAACCAGAAGTTTTGCTATCAGCACTTAGAGAAGAATTAAGTATGTGAGAAGCAGCCGACGACTTTTTGATAATAGTAGACAGCAGAGAGGTTGATCTTCCATTGGAAGGTTCTCTCTTTGCATACTTAACATAGTCAGAGACACTCCTAATGAAGACCCGCCTTTTCTTAGATGGTCTTGGCTCATCTTGAGGTGTTTCATGATTGGTGCCACTTTGGGTAGCTGCAGGATCTTTTGGCTGTACAATTGTTGTTTGTGTTCTTCTCTGTTTGGGAAAGTGAGAAGAGTTCTCTCTGCATGCGTCTTCAATTGTTGGTTTGCTTCTACATGGCTCATAACCCTGTGCAGTATTCTCACTAGCGTGCTGTGAGCTTGCATCCCTACGCAGCTGCAGATTCTGAGCATCAGTTGCACAGGTATGCTCCGTGCTTTCTTTTTCAACATAGATAGAAGTGGATTTTGCAGTTCTTTCACTGATCATTGGCTGCCCGGGTTCATTTGCAATATGATCATTTTGAACTTTTCCAACTTTGGAGACGCCACCTCTCAAATTCATGACTCTCTTTGAGTGCTTATTAGAACATAGCTCGGTATGTTCGCCAGGGTTGTTTCTACAAAAGTGCCTTGTCCGGCGAGCAACAGGTGCACCATGACACTTAT
The DNA here is from genome assembly GCF_034140825.1 of Oryza sativa Japonica Group. Classification (NCBI taxonomy): domain Eukaryota; kingdom Viridiplantae; phylum Streptophyta; class Magnoliopsida; order Poales; family Poaceae; genus Oryza; species Oryza sativa. The sequence goes on from NC_089039.1 coordinate 2,722,978, forward strand.
CTCCATCACGAGATATCTTCAAAACATTACTCTTAGCTGGTACTGACTTTGCCTCCTTATCTCTTGTCTTTGCTTTAAGATCTCCTGGATTTCCTTGCAGTATTGACCCTTTGTACATTTGTTTCTCAGGTTCAGGGGTCAGCTCAGTTAGTTTTCTTCTTTTCGAACGTGTCGTGACGCCTTCCTGGATGCTGCCAGTTCTCTTCTGAGGGCTGTTCTTTGAATGACCTTTTGCCTTTTTAGACTTTCCATTTCTCAACTGAGGTTTATCTTTAGCTGATAAATTTTTAGCAGGTGAACATTGTGCCAGAGCCTCCATAGCTTCCAGAGCAATTTGAGTATCTGGACCAACATCATGCAAAGCTACACTTTCTTTTTCCTGCTGTACTTCCAAATACTTGCCATTTGATAGATCATCTAAGTCCAAGTCTTTCAAAAGGTTTTTCTTAGTCCTATTTGCAGAAGCCCGCTTACCCTTAACATCGCTGCTGAGCATCAAGTCTGACAAAGGTAAAGCTTCAAACTTCCCAGATAGTTTGGTATTTTTACACTTTTTGCAGTCCCCGATTTCGCCAGGTTCAATTTTTGTGGGGCGCTTCTTTGCTCTGGGAAAATGACTTTTTGATTTCCCTCTATCAGCTGATTTATGCAGCAAAATGTCCTTATTTTTACTGAAAAACTCACCTCCGCCATCATCCTCGCGGCTATCTACCCATGCAAAGATTTCTGCCATTCCATTAGAACTTCTATTACAGTCAACCTTCTCAGCCAACATTAAAGTCCCTCTCTTATTCGACACATGTGGCTTTGCTGAATCCAATTTCTGGGGAGTTGGTTCTTGAGATGACATGCCACTGATTGATATCAACCTGTCCACAAGTTCCAAAGCATTCGCCTGAGACAGATCACCAGGCTCTTGTGATTCAATATAGCTCAATCCAGCAAAGCATCTGCCATTGTTTTCACTCTCTTTAACTATTGTATCAGCAAAAAGCTTTTTTGCTGTTGAGCACCTGCTTCTGCTTTTAGTTCCATCTTTATCATGGTTCTGTACATAACCATGGGAGTCACTATCAATCCCGCAATCTGGGTGGTCACCTAAGGATGTGCTAAACGAGGTAGAATTGTCCACAACTTTCCTCAGAAGATGTGCTCCATGTATTGAATCCTGTTCTTTTCCTTGCTGCAAACTGTTCACAGTTAACGCTTCACACTTCTGTTCAGATGCCTCACATACTGGGACACAAAAACATACGTGCACATTATAAACAAAACAAATAGTTTCAATACATGCCAAATTTAGCTTGACAAACAAAGGTTATATAAAATAAGCAGAAGAATTGTTCTCCATTTTCTAATTCAGGGATATATATTTGATAACCAAGGATCGTGCAAAAAACATAGCATAACCCCAAGAGAAATGGAGAAAATGGTAAGATGGAAAACTGAATCATATAGATGTTCATAAATAAATCTTTCATGAGATTAAAGCACAGTGATCATGAGATAAAAATATAGTAACTTACTCGTATGAGCCTTATAAGTGAAATATTGTGTATCAACAAAAAATTCAAAATGTAATGAACAATATGGATCCAGCATGCTTACAGCAAAATATAGCATAGAGATATATAGTGCCGTAGTGCCTAGCTGAAAAATTCAATAACTGAGAACTTTATTGAAATGGAGCACACAAGCAGGCAACATATCAAGTCAAATGAAACACAAGGATAAAATAAACTGGAATTTCAATAGCACACACCTGTTGAGTTTGAATATAGCAATCTCCTGATAAAAATATCAGAGGGCGCCACATTCAATTAAAACCAAAAAAGCACCACTTGGTGCTTTAGAAATGGTGAGTTGGTGACACTAACTGCTTATACTTGATTGCCACAAGATTAGCTAGAACCAATAACAAATAAGCCCTTCTGTAAGAACTAAGTACAAGGTTAAGCCAATAGAAGTGTGAAAATTCTGGAACATCTGTACAAGTTGACAGAATTTTCTCCTATTACCTAACTTGGAGTGAAAGAAGAGTATGGGTATAATCACACGAGGCCACCACAATGAAGATGAAGTAAAGATCAATCAACTATTTACCGGGAAAAAACAAAGAGAGAAAACAAAAATGTAATTGAACCAAGGTAGCATTAAAAGGCTGCATTTTTTCTATGCAACTAATGAAATAATTATGATATATGAAGCACTTAAGTTTAGATAGCAATAGCAACAATAAAAGCATTTAAGCACTCAAATGCAAGACTCGTTGTAAATTTGTGCATCTCTTCATGTAAAACCAATAGAAACTGCTGGTCATATTCTGAGTCTGAGACTGTGAGGTCTCACAGTATAACTTTCTAGAATGATTTTCAGCAAACTTTGACAGTTGAAAGGAATTTCATTGTCATATGGGACTAGTAAAAAGGCATATTAGCAATTGTTAACTAACCTGTGTCGCCCTCTTCATCTGTTGAAGCATCTGAATCTACCAAATTCTTGGTATAATCCTCCAATGCACCCTTTACCCTGGTATTGCTGCCCCCCATGTCAAATATCACCTCTCTCTCATCATTTGATAGGCCCTCATCGTCACTTAGAACTTGAGTGTCCACGCTCAACTCATCGTCTCCATCATCATCTCTCTCTTCATCTGAGTCTTCGACCAACTGGGTCTTCCCCCACTCACCAGCATCCTCATCATCACTGCTATTATTCACCTTCTCCTCCTCTTCCGGACATTCCTCAACGAATTGGGTCTCCAACCCATCACCAGCACCATCATTCCCGCAATCCTCTCCCTCCTTGTGTTCTTCAACTAACTGGGTCCTAACCAAATCACCGGCATTGTTGTCACATTCCGCCGCCGCACCGGCATCCTCCCCCTCACAGGCGCCACCGGCATCCTCCCCATCACCCTCATTCTCCTCACTATCCTCAACCAACTGAGTGTCCTCCTGATCGTCGATGCCACCGCCACACTCCTCCTCCTCCTCCTCCTCCTCACTACCCTCCACCAACTGCGTCTCTCCCCAATCAACAGCCACACCATCCTCCTCTTCCCCCAATCCATCATCAACCATCTGCGTCTCCGCATCATCCAGCGCCTGCGTCTCTCCGTACAGCACGCCATCCTCGCTCGGCGTCGCATCGCCATCATCACTAACCGGAGACCCTAAAAACCGCATCACATCAAGCATCCACCAACCAACCCAACAACAGCAAAAAAGAAAAGAAAATCAGCACCTTTACACCACCAAGAACTCAATCAGCACAACACAAACCAAAAACATCAACTCACCCAACGGAGGCGTCGTCCCTCCCTCCAATGCCTGGGTCTCCCCATCCCCTCCTCCATCGCCCGCATCCCCAGCCATCACAACTCAAACCTTCAACCCCAACACCGCACCTCAGAAAAAAAATAAAAAAAAGAAATCACCAAAACGCGATTGGAATTGGGCGGAGGAGGGAGCGGGGGATTGATCCGGCGCGATAAAATGCGAGCCTCTCTCTCTCCCGGGGGATTCGGAGGCGGGTGGGAGTGGGAGAGTGAGAGGGGCTTCGGTTTTTTTTTCTTTTTCTTTTTTTTTTGATATAGGAAGGGGGCTTAGGTTTTCGTTTGGGAGGGAAAGGAAAGGCGAAGCCGCGGCGGAGATGGCGCCGAAACGGCGAGAAGGGAACCGCCTCGGCCACGCTGGACCGTCCGATGGAGATCGACGGCCGGATCGAGGTTACCGGATTGGGGGGTGTGGGTGTAATTAGAAGGGGATTTGAGGGGCCTTTTTGTAAATGTGTAGCCCTTCCCAAACCGAGAAGAGAAAGGGAGGAAAAAAAACCCTTGCTTTCTTTCTCGCAGTTCCGCCGCCGCCGCCGTCGCCGTCGCCGTCGCCGGAGCCTGAGCCCGACCGCGGCGGAATCTCCGAAAACTCGCGCGGCTTCGCCTCCGGGAGGAGGAATCTGGAGAGTTAATAGCGCCTGTCAGCTCCCTGTATTTCTGTCTCTCTGTGTGTGTGAGTGGATGATGTCTCCCTGTAGTTCTGCGTTTCTTGCGCTGTGTTGCTTTCTTTGTATCTAGATGGTCAATTTGGTAGAGGATTATATTAGTCTTATGATTTTATTTTAATTTTGCCAGCTCAAACTTATAACGAGCCGGGACAGAAAGATTTCATCGAAGTGGAGGAGCCATGGCTGGTAAGCTTCTTATCAGTCTAACATGACTCTGCCGTGTGAAGCATCGAGCATTGTTTCTGCTCTGGTGAATTCTGATGTCATTGCAATGCTGTTCTTTCCTGTTGGTGTTTGTTTGCAGGGAAAGAGGAGAAGAGGTCGCGCAAGGAGAAGCGGAAAGAAGCGAGATCGGAGAAGCAAAAACTGCGCTTTCTTTCTTGGGTTCAGCATCAGGTTAGCATGCCAAATCCTTTATGCAAAGAAAACTGACATGCTTTGCTAGTTTGGGGATTTTAATTTAGGTGTACAAAATTTCTTGCATTAGGGTGGCAAAAGCAAAAGTAAGAAGCCGGTAGAGCCATCTGTAGAATCAAGTCCAGTAGAGGAAAAGAAACCAAAGAAAGAACCTACCAATGTGAAGAAGAGAAGGAGGGATACTGAGGCTAAGCCCAAGTCCAAGTCCAAATTCCAGGAATATCTTGAGATGGAGAGGGGTGGAGCTGTGAGCAGAGAGGAGGATCTGGAGACAGAGAGGAGGCTAGCGAAGAAACTCAAGGTGAAGAAAGGAAAGTTGGGAGGTCCAGATGATGGTATGGACAGCCTTTTCGCGGACCTTGGATTTGAGGGCGACTTCGGTTCAGATGATGAGGCAAAAGAGTTTGATTGGAATACGGTGGATGATACTGAAGTAGACAAGAAAAAAGGGAAAAAGAAAAAGAAGAAAGTGAAGAATGATGCCACTGAGGAACTATATGATGGGGGTGTGAGTGAAGAGAATGATGAAGCAGTTCAGCAATCTGAGAATGAAGTAGACAAGAAAAAAGGGAAAAAGAAAAAGAAGAAAGTGAAGAATGATCCCACTGAGGAACTATATGATGGGGGTGTGGGTGAAGAGAATGATGAAGCAGTTCAGCAATCTGAGAATGAAGAGCCTAATGTGGTTGAACTACCTATGGCGTCAAAGGCGAAGTATGTACCTCCAAGTTTGCGTGCTACTTCCAATTCAGAATCAGAAGAGATCGCTCAGATTCGCCGGAGAGTGAGAGGTGTGACTAAATTCCATCTTTATTTCCTTCTGCATAACAGGCTTCTTATCCCCTTTTTTGCATATGCATGACCTATTGTTTTCTATGTGTCAGGGCTATTGAACAGGCTCTCAGAATCGAACGTGGAGTCCATTACTCAGGAAATTGCTGCGCTATTTAGTGTATTGTCCAGTACTATTTTTTTCTCTTTTCAGTCTTCAAATATTATGCTACCAAATTTCTCCAGATATTTTCTTTTCGTTTGATTAATCACAAGTCACTTTTTATGGTTTTGTTTCCATTTATCTGTTCGCAGTCAGTTCCAAGAAGTACCGGTTGCCAGGTAATTGGCGATGAAGTTTTGGCAAGTTGTTCACGAGGACCTCGTGGAAATGAACAGTTAAGGATCTTTCACAATAGTCACGGGTGTATCTGTGTCCTTGTGGGTGTTTATTATCAATAACAAACTAATGAAATTGCTTTGTTAAACTGTACAGGTATGCTGCTGTATTTGCATCATTTGTTGCAGGTATGGCAAGCCTGGTTGGCATTGACTTCAGTGCCAAGATCCTTGCTTCTCTTGCAAAGTTGTTTGAGGTATGACTATTTCTACTATTACAAAGATGAATTGCAACTGTTGTTTTCTTTCATCTGTTTTGGATACTTGGGTTATGTTCTGAGTGACTATCACAGTTTATTTTTATTTTTAGATAAGTTAATATGTTGTCTTCTTTCCCATTGTGACAGGATGAGTACTCAAAAGAAGATGGTCTATCTCTGAGGAATCTTACTTTACTGCTCTGTTATTTGTGCATATTTGATGTCATTTCAAGGTTGGCATTTGAATGGAACATTACACTTCCTTTCTTTGGAACAGATAAATCCTAATCATCCTATCTAATATTGCAGTGATCTTGTATATGATCTGCTATCAGTGCTGAGCAAGCGCTTGACAGAGCTGGATGTCTCGACTGTATTGACCATCCTACAGTGTATGATATTAACAGTTCTTTAAATAAATAGTAATAATGCACAACTCACATTCCAGACCATTGTAGCTGTTCCACTGATTGGAATACTGCAGCATGTTTTATACTTCAGTTAAGCTGGGGATATGTTTTCATCTGGATGTACAGGCTGTGGAATGAAGCTACGTGGAGATGACCCCAGTGCAATGAAAGACTTTGTTCTCAGTATTCAGAACTCTGTAAACCAGTTGAAACTGAAAGCGCACCCAGCTGGTCAAGATAATGGACAAGCAGAGATGCATAGCAAAAGAGTAGGTTGCCTGTTTTATGGCTATTTAAGGAACATTACATGTAACCAATAGTTTTTGAGTTTGGTATCTGTTATATCTTACTGTGCAGATGGAATTTATGCTCGAGACAATATGTGACATTAAGAACAACAAAAAAAGGCCCAAAGAGGATCCTGCACACCACACTCGCATAAAAAAGTGGCTTCAAAAGGTTTTTACAAGAACTTATTTCCCAATATCTGGAATTGTAAATTGTGAAACTTCGCTGTTCATTTAACATTTAGTTTCTCTTATATGTGCCTGCAGCTGAAAGCAGAAGATGTCCTCTTGCGCGGGTTAACATGGAATAAGCTTTTGGATCCTGATAAGAAAGGGCAGTGGTGGTTGTCTGGGGATGTTTCATCCACTGTAGGCAATATTGAAGAAGTTGCGGCAGTTATAAGCAAGGAGGTTGTTGAAGCACAAAAACTTGTTCAGCTTGCAGCTGCTCAGCGGATGAACACTGACATACGAAGAGCAATCTTCTGCATTATAATGAGTGCTGAGGACTATGTAGATGCTTTTGAGAAGCTCTTGAGGTTGGACCTTTCCGGGAAGCAGGTGTGCTATCTTCTGTAAGTTCCATTGTTTTGCTCGTGTCTCTCTCAGTATTACCTATGCCATTTCCTCTATTTGCATGAAGGATCGGGAAATCATAAGGGTCATTGTGGACTGTTGTCTGCAAGAAAAGATGTTCAATAAGTATTACGCAGTCCTCGCTTCGAAGCTATGCAGCCATGATAAAAATCACAAGTTCAGCTTACAGGTATTGCATTTGTCATCTTTGTTATCTGCTCAACAACTGTCCTGTCTAACAAATTAGTGGATTGCTGCTTTGCTGATGTTGCTAGTAGATTTATTTTTCTTGATTGACTTAATAGGATGAAACATGTTACACGTATACATTATAATAAACTGATGGCCTGTTAACTTGCATTTTTCTACTATTGTGTTCTGTTTGTGATGCCATTCTCTCTAGTGATGATAGTTGTAATATGCTGGCCACTTGCGTACTTCCTTTTAATGGGTGATGGCAGAAGTTAACATTATTCTTCTAACTATGTCTTCTCTGGTTTGTTCTGCCGCTGTTGCAGTACTGCATCTGGGATCATTTTAAGGAGTTAGATAATATGGAGTTGAATCGATCCATGAATCTTGCAAAACTAGTTGCGGAGATGCTGGCAAATTTTACACTCTCACTTGCAACCCTGAAGGTTGTCAAAAACCTGGCAGTGGAGGTGATTCCAAAAAGGACCATTCATTTCCGAATGCTGTTTGAGACCTTACTACAAAAGGATGATGCGGTGGTGTGGAACGTCTTTACACGCATTGCTGGACTTCCAGAGCTTGAAATTTTGAGAGATGGCCTCGTGCTATTCATCAAGCAGCATGTTATTGCTAAGGACACCGGTAAGGACTTGGCTAGCAAATTCAAGATCGCAAAGAAAGCGCTTGATAATACTGCTGGAGTTTTGATGTAATTTGTCTGACATTTCAAGGTGTTACCTCCCTGTACCCATTTTTGACTCTGTGTCCCTCCAGTTTACCTATACAACTAGCAATCATGTGACACAGCTCTAGGTTGTAGGTTCATTATTGTGCTCTGAGAAATCAGAGGATTTTTTTCTAAGTTACCCACATGAGGAATTTGAGAGAATCTTCATGTGTGACACTGATGCATTCGCAATTAGAAAGCTTGTCCTGAGAGACCTTGATGGGGCTTGAATGTTAAATCAAAATTTCTGGGAGAATGAACACACATGTCAATTTAGAGTACAGTTTCTTATACAATACCCTTTACATCTTGTTTGTATACATAATTTAGTTCCATGCAATCTGAACATTGAGTCAACAATACTTGGCCACAGAAGCAATGTGACTGAATAGTAAGTGCACTCTGAACTTGCAATTTGATCTTCTGCTGTACATTTGACAAATGTGAAAATAAAAGAAGACTATGGAGAAGTCTCATTTCTTGCTTCATCATCATCAGTCTCAACTCCTGCCCATCTGATAATTGATAAGAGAAACTCCTTCAGGTTCACATGGCCATTCCTGTTCAGGTCCATCTCTTCTGCAAGAAACAAACAAAAAATTCACTCAAACCTGAACACTAACAATGGCATGACACCAAATTAAATTAATGGTGTGACAGGAAAAGGAGAGGCAGGAGTTCTACTGAATAGCTGTGACGTTATGTGGCTGGGGGTCCTCTCCTGATGAGTAGCCTCATTCATCCTCTGGGTTACATCTTTCCTCTTCATCTTGCCATTTCCATCCTTGTCGAAGAACAGGAAGGCGTCGATGAGCTCATCGAAAACATAGTTGAGCCTGGCGGATTCAAACTCTGAAACCTGACTCCAAACATTTCAGAAACAAAAAATCTATGATCTGGCTTCAGCAACACACAACAAATGATCACTCTATGAGTTGAATTTACCTATAAGAGCAAAATGATCAAGAAAATACTTACACGGTATGTGACATCTGAACCAAAAAGAAGGTACATGAGGCAGAGGAAGACGACGAACTCCGGGAACTGGATCCCCTTCCTGTTGTCGATGTCGCAGTAGCGATGAATATTGTCGATCTCCTCCTCTGACATCTGGACCTGAAGCTTGTTCAGGCAGTTCCTCAGCTCCTCATTGTCAATTGTCCCATTTGAGTCCTCATCTGCAGTTTCAGCCACTGCAAAGGTGAACCCAGAAGCCGAGTTGCGAAACAGAACAAGAGCCTACTATTCTTTTCGGATTATTAGATAGGATTAGTTACTCCACTATTTGAAAATATGTTTCTTATAATATTTCTTCTACCGTATTGATCAGACCACTTCTTTAAAGCTATTTGTTAAGTTCATTTCTCAAAATATTCAATTTAAGATGATCTGTTGCAACAATCCACTCAATAATCTAAATCAAACGGGCTCATCAGTTGAGCTATCACATAAGTTCGGTTACGACCCGACACATTACCATATTGGTCGAAGACATCCCTGATGTTCCTGAGGCCCTCCTTGAAGCGAGGGAGACCCATGGTGATGCTGTTCACTGACCTGAAGGTCTTCTTCTTCGACTTGGTCCTCTCCTTGAGCGCCTCAGCCACCTTCTTGTCAAGATCCTTCTCCACTCTCCTGTACTTGATAGTAGCAACCAGCTTGGATTCTACACATCCCATCTCTGCTATGAAATTCTGCAAGATCAGAGCGAATTTGGCAACTGAAATGGACATGTAAACATAGAAAAATGAACAAAATGAAACAAAGTATTCAGAATTTCTACGATAAATTTCACCTGCAGCTGGGAGATGAAGTGGTAAGCAATATTGTTGTGCAAATTGCTGTGCAGCTCGAGAGAGCTAGATGGGACGTTTCCTGATGCAATCATGCAATAAAAAGTGGAGGAATCTGTCTGGTTTGGGCAATCTCTGTCAGGCTAAGGCAATAGGTGAGGTAGAATCTGATGCAAAGGCACACAGCCTGGAGCTGGAGCTGGTCAGCTAGCTCATGTTGCCGCTTGGATATATATACTCTTCGCAATTTGACACGCATAAATATTGCAACTATCTGATTACAATAAGCTGCTTCATGATTAAACATTGACATGATACGATTGCGGCTGTGTTCATTAATCAAGAAGCTATTGAACCTCTCTTTTCTGCTGCATGTATCAGCACGCATTAGCCTCTTTTTATATATAGCCAAAGCAAATGGGTAATCGACAACTCACCAAACAAAATTTGGTGCATTCCGCTTAGTTCAACGTGAGAACAAATGACATGAAAGCATAAGCACATACTGATTCCCAAATCATCAGGACGGCATAAATGACAGTGTGACAAAGATTACAAGTGAAATCTGTTACAGTCAAAGAGGAACAAACTAGCAGAACCTCCGGACATTTCACCCACCTCACTACTACGCACAAACTAAAGATAGAAAGGCAAAATAACCAAACAAAATGCGTAATATCTCCCACAAAACAGAGGACTCAGCGGCAGGTAGGGAAAGTATTAGGTTGGTTTCCTCATGTTGCGGCCAGCCCTGATCACTTCATCCACAAGCAATAACTGTGACGCGATGATGGGTCTGCACCAAAGAAAAACCAGTTAGGATTTAGGATGTTGTTGGGCAAATAAGGCAAGAATAACTTAATTACATACCCGGAATTGATGATCTGGCGTTTCACGGAGTAATTGTCGAAGATGCCCTCCATTTGGGGATCAATTGGTTCGCCAGAGTGATGGTTCAATCCCACCACCAATCCACGATCATGTTCATTCTTCAGAAAGCACAGAAACAGTTAAAATTACTGACCTCCAATTTAAGGATGAGGTGCAGCACTGAAAATGTGTTCATACCTGGAGAGAGACAATAACATCTTGGGTATCTAGACCTGAATTTTCTGCTAGTGTTTTGGGTATGACAAGAAGAGCATCAGCAAATGCCTCCACCCCAAGTTGTGCTCGCTGTTGCCAAGGTTCAGAAGTCGAGAGAATATCAATGTTTTGCTACATTGAAGTTAAAGCATATTGACATTGCAGTACACTTACTCCTTTGACAGTTTTCTTCACGTTGTCAATAAGATGCTTCTTCGCAGCAACCTCAAATGCTCCTGCTCCCTACAGTTGACAAATGACAATGTAAGAATCAAGCAGTCTGAAGATAATAAACATGGTTTCATTTCAAAAATAAAAGATAATAAAAATGATTTTATAAGCAACCTTTGGAATACACATGCATCTAATGGCAACTCTGCAACTTATATGAACAAAAGATGTGCTAAAAATGTAATTATAGCTGTTTGGCCTATGCATCAGAAGCTGGTAAAGTATACTAAAATAATGGAATCTAAAATAACCAAGAGATGTAGCCAAACTTAATGTGCACAAGGTGGATCGTGAAGTTCTGTCCATCTCTAGCTTACCAGCACAACTGCTTCATCCTCAACCGTATTCTTAACAGATCTTAGACCATCGCGAACAGCATCCTTAATTTGCGCAATGGTGTGATCATTAGGCCCTGGAGATATTGACTTTACAGTAAGTTCACCACCAAACCAGAATATTGGAAAAAGATCATTATTATAGTTCAAGAGTAATCAACCTTTAATCAGTATAGTGCAAGAGCGAGGATTTTTCACATTCTCAATAAAGGTGTACTTTTCTTCACCAAGAGTATGCTCATAGACAAGCCCAGCCCAGCCAAGACAATCTTCAGTCAAATCATCAACTGAATCAACAGCTTCACCCCCACATGCTAACACAAGCCTCTCCATGTTTCTCCTCTTTGCTCTTCGGAGACCAATAATCTGTAGCATGTAAAAAAGCATCTTGAAGAATAAGCTCCAATAATAAAAATTGAAAGAACAGATTTAACAACAAATATTAGCTGTTATGATGCTTCCATTCAGAAACATCCTAAACAAACGCAGGAATCTAAATGGTTGAAGCTTGAAAGTATGTAGTTCAGATCCATCAGAGAACATTACCCCTGCTCTAGCTAGGAGATCGAGGGATGGAGGGTCAATACCCTTCTGATTGATCACCACAAAATTTTTATCATTTCCAGCACAAACCTGAAATTCATGAAACAATATGAAGGATTTTCTGGAAGTGTACAGAAAAAAGGCACTGCAGGTGAAATAAGTGAACTACCTTATTTTTCAATTCAATAATCCTCTTCACACGCTCATCAACTTGGCGCCTTTCTGCAGCAACCATCTTTTCTCTTTGTTCTGCATTCGAGTAGAAAAATCCTGCATTTATTTCACTGAGAAGAGTATATATCAGTTAACAGTTTCCCTTCAATGATGCATGGCAAATATAGGAATAGTTTCAAGTAAAGGAACTAAGCTAAGTACAAGTGTGTGCAACCGGTCTTAACGGCAGACAAGGTAGCATACATGAAGAGCAAATATGGCTTGCTTTAAGTACGTTACTTTAACAGCCTATAAAAAGTCGTGTTTTCTTAGAGGCATGAGCAGATGAAATCAACACAAAAGGGCAAATAAGAATGTGTTAACCAACATAACAAAGTACATATTTGTAAAAGTCGTGTACCTTTTCTCATATTCCAGTGAGACATTGCAGGTCAAGATATAACAGTTCTCTGCCCTGCGTTTCATATCAGGGTGCCGAGAACCATGGTCCAAGACCAGACCCTCAACCTATAATAACAATATCAAAGCAGTGGGGTAAGCATTGTCACATTGTATCCATTACGAATTCTGTATAGTATGTAAATCAACATATTCATTTTAGTCTGCTGAATCATACAGAGATTAGTATTAGCATAAAGAATGGATAGGCAAGCTGCTCAGTTCAAAAGCTTAGCTGGGTAAAATAACTTGTTCTTCTAAAGGGAATATGAAGATCAGAATAAGTCTATCTTGAGAAATAAAGAAAAATGAATACATACCAGACGTGTGTCAACATCAAATTTGTGGCGCATGTGCATTATCTCAACCATAAAAAGATCGATTGGTTCATCAGGTTTGCGGATGCATAGAACCTAAAACATAGATTTTAATGAAAATTCAAATATGTTCATACAATGAGTAAACTTGAACCTTCCCAAGAAAAACAAATATCAGAAAGAAAATATTACCGCATTCACAACAATATCAGTCAACTGATCAGCCAATCCTTCGTACAGCTGCAAAATAGTCGATTTTATAAATGTTGAAATATTATATAGTCTATACGTTACCTGCCCAAGTAAAGAAAGCTTGAAAGCAAGAAAACAAACTGCGCCTACCTTTGTCCTTAGAGTAGTTCTTGCTATCATTTTCAAGATCTCTCTGTCAGGTTCATCGCCCATGACAACTGATGTCTTGAACTTCTCGAGAAATTCAAGAGTTGCTCTCTTGGCAACATCAAAACCATCAACCAAAAAACGTGGATGAGTGCCTACAAGAATGACAATCAGTTACTATTGAGTTTATAGTAAGTAGCAAGTTATCGTATAAAGATAAGGTTTTGCCTACACAAATTTACGACTTGAAGACAATTTTGTGCTGTGACCTTAGCACAGAAGGTCTGCATATCCTTATTTTTCAAGATTAAATTTGTGCAGTGAGGATCCAAACTAGCCTAGAAATGCATGACAAGGTAACTAGAAAACACAATGAGCCATGCTACAACTTCTCATCGTAATATCTCCACATTACACATGTTTAACAGAAGGGAGAGCATAACACATAATCAAAGAATCTAGTTTTACTCTATCCTTCACCTTCCTTTGTATAAGCTTTTACAATTCTCCTAGACGCGCAAGTGATATTTCAGATGTAATCGATATATTATAAATCCAGTCATATTGAACTATAGAAAAAGGTATAGGTTCAAATGAACATACCTTCATCAATGCACCGCTCAGATTGCTTCATAAGCTCCCCAATAAAAAGCACAGTGGAGGTTGTGCCATCACCGCTGGTATCGTCCTGTGCAACCGCGGTCCTTGCGATCATGATAGCTGTTGGGTTCTGGATTTGCTGTAAATCGAGACGCAAGAAGCCACAAACCAAAGATCAGATCACTTCCAACACTAAAATGCCCTCGCCACAAACACTAATTGCCAAGCGTAACTATACCATTTCCTTCAAGAGAGTGTTCCCATCCTTGGTCAGCTTGATGTCGCCAGCTCCACCCACAAGCCTGTGCAGCAAAATAGCGAACGCATTCAGGTAGAGCAAATTTCGCTGGATCACAGCCATTACAACACATCGTACCTCTACCTAGACATCTAGAAATCGCTATTCCAAAAAAAAAAAAAAGAACACCGCCATTGCAAATCTTAGCAGCTAGCCAGCTACCTCATTACCAAACCCTTCCAAACATCCGCCATTCCGAACCTACGAACTGGATCAAACAGTGTGCGGCACCTCGCCGCGCAAATCTAGAAATAACGCATCTGCAAACCACAGAAACCGCATCCACAGCCCAGCACACACAACAAAAAAAATCAGAGAAAGCCTACGCCTCGCGAATCTACTACAGCTACGCGCAAGCGCGCGCGTGTGTGATCTAGCCGATGCAACACCTCCCCCCGCATCGAACCAGATCAAACCAGCTAGCACAGGAGCGCCCAACGAGATGGGAGAGAGAGAGAGAGAGAGAGAGAGAGAGAGAAGGAAGGCCATACATCTTGATGGTGCCCTTGGGGCCAAGGTTGGTCTTGAGCACGTCCTGGAGGCCCTTGGCGGCGTTGATGTTCATGTGCAGCGCCGCCGACTTGTTGAGCACCTCCGCGTTCGGGTTCAGCACGCGGAGCGACATGGCTGACCGACCACCAGACGGGACCAGAGGCGCCCTCGATCCTCGCCGGAGATTCGCACGCGGCGCGGCGCGGCGGCGATGCGGGCGGAAGGGGAGGGGAGGGGAGTTGGGAGGGGAAGTGGCGGTGGTAGGGTTTTTGTGTTCGGAGGGGGGGAGGAGTGGTGTTGGTGAAGTTCGGGAGAGGTGTCGACGGGCGCGGAGATGGGCCTAGGGGCCCCGTTTGGATGGGCCGGGATTTGGGCCTATCGAAACAAGGCCTTTGTTTCCCTGGGCTGAATGGAGTAGCTGTTGTAGGGTTTGTGAGCCCATCGGTTGGCCTAATAAGCTAAAGCAAAAAACCAAAATTTAAATTTTTAACTTGATTTTCAAGTTGATTTCAAGACATTTTCAAGGTAATTTTTTTTAGCATTGGCTTTTCAGTTGTTATGAACAAATGTATAAAAAATTTTCCTATGAATTATAAGCCAAAACGGCTTATTAGAGAATATGGGCAACCGATGAGGCTATGTATCTCCTATATTGGGTTTAGAGTTCTTCAGGATGTAAATTTGTGATTTATGGTGCTTTAGTTTCTTTGATTCGCTTTTGCAAGTCCCTTCTATAGTGAACACGCTTCTCAAACTGATAAACAGTGTGTTTTCTAAAAACATATATAAAAGTTTATCTAAAAAGTCAATAAAACCATTTTATAAGTTTGTAACAGTTAATAATCAATCGTACGCTAATGGTGTCTTGGTTTCGCATGTGGGAAAAAGCAAAAGCTAAACAAGCTTTCAAACATAGCCTTAGTACCACCCAAAATTGTTTGTCCTTGGAATTTCTCATTTAATTCTTAAATAAATGATGTCCAGCAATACAGTAGAACCATTAAAATTAAACCGTTGAATGTATAATATAATGTTAGCTTAAAGAGGTAAAAAAATGATATTTGATTTAATGCCATATAAAAATATTATACAGCCTTGGCTCTAAAATATAGAGTTGATATTTTCAACTATGCGCCATAACAAGTACAATTTAAGATGGAAGTAGTATTAGATTTGCCATAAAAAATACATTTGGTTATTTTTTAATTGTTTTTTATGAATATATAATTAGAAAGATGAAGACAAACATGTACTCCCTCCGTCCCAAAATAAGTGCAGTTTTGCACTATTCACATTCAACGTTTGATCGTTTGTCTTATTTAAATTTTTTTATGATTAGTATTTTTATTGCCATTAGATGATAAAACATGAATAATACTTTATGTGTAACTAAATATTTTTAAATTTTTCACAAAATTTTCAAATAAGACGGACGGTCAAACGTTGGGCACGGATATCCACGGCTGCACTTATTTTGAGACGGAGGTAGTACATTGAAGAAGCTTGCCACTTATTACAGCCAGTGACACTTACGTCTCTTGATATACAAACAAGTTCAAAAAGGTTGTGGAAAAATGTAACCCAAATTTTGTGTCTCTTGTTTGGCACTTCAATATTTGCCTCAACACTGAAACTCTGATGTATGTTATTAGATAGTCCGTAAGCTAAAAAAAACACAGATATTAGAGAAAGACCTAATATCAAATAATTAGGAGGGGCGAGGCTTCAAACCCAAGTCGTGCCCACCACCTTGTGGAGCTAGCTGGAAGATCTTGGAACGTTTCTCAGTCTTTGAGCTATACTACCCAAGCCAATGGTCAGTTTGTTTCGTTGCAAGGATATTGACCCATCATTCTATAATCTTATTTTCGGCATTTTTGACGACCCTAGCAATATTGCTATACACTCTTCATTCCTTCTACTGTAAGTTTTTCTTGGCATTTTTGTAGTCCGAGTTGAAATTGGTCCTGGTCCATAGAACAAAAGGTGCTGGGCAAGCACGGAAAAGTCGTCCAAAAGGATGTAAAATATAAACACACGAGTCTTACCAGTAATATAGTTTAAGACAATACTACATACCTTAAATATCTCTTCCTTAATCCGATAAATCAACACTACATACCTTAACCTGAGACAACATCCTAACAAACAGAAAAGAGAGTACACTATATTGTTTGCACAACAAAAAAAAGGACACGCAAGTAATAATTTATTGGAGTTGAGCTATGGTCAAATTTGTATTTAACCACAACTACGTTCAACATAACCACCATCACAAAGCCCGTACAAGTAAACTTGTTACCATAAAGCACAATGCCCATTGTTGTTTTTTAATGTCAAAACTGTTTTTTTTTTGAAAAAATGTAATATAATCAAGTTTGTTCTTGAATATTTTTACACACATACCCATATTTCCCCAACATTTTCTAAAAAAAACACACACACACGTAAGTACCCATAACTCCATAAGAATAGACTTATTGAGATATTTATCTCACGCGCCCGGCACGTGCTCATCGTCTTCACTCTCCCAACTCTCTCCCCCCAATCAGAAAGAGGATAAGGAGCTCCGCCTCGGGGAGGGAGGGAAACCCGAATCAAACTCGCGCGCCGCGAAGCAGCAGCCGCAGCAATGGCGGGCGTCGCCGCCCTCTTCGCCTCCCCGGCCTTCCCCTTCCCATCCACCTCCTCCGTCTCCTCCTGCTCCTGCCGCTTCCGCCCCGCCGTCGCCCGCGCCCCGCGCCACCAGCCTCCCGGCCGCCGCGTGACCCGGCGCTTCGACGAGGTACGTGTCTATCCCTCTCTGTTGCGTGTGGCCGGCAATGGCCCGAGGGAAGCGCGGAGGCTTGACGTGTTTGGGTTTTCAGGTGGAGGGGGTGTCGAAGAGGCGGCGGGGCATTGGCGGCGGCGGCGGAGGGGGCTCGCAGGCGTCGTCGTCGTCGTCGCGTAAGGACAGAGGGCTCGCCGTTGACTTCAAGGAGTCGCAGGTACGAGGAGGATTCCGAGATGTTCTGCTCGTGAATTGTGTTTGCTCGGCTTTGCAAATTGTGTAACGCATATTTAGACGACGAGAGTTCGAATTAGGATTTAGGACGATGACTCTACGTTTTGGTGCTCTACATTGTCCTCCACTCCTCTGCATGAGCATCACGAGTAATGTGTTTTAGGGGCATATATGCTTGTTTAGTGTCAAAATTTGCAATCATCACTTTCTACATTTCAGGTTGCTGCAGGCTGTATTTAGTTTTGTTTTGCTATGGAAATTCACCACCTCGGCAATATTTTTTGCTCATACTTCAATCATTGCTGTACATATTATTATTTCTCAGTTCTCATTTTATTATTTCGCGGCTTTGATAAATCATTGGCATCTCCGTAGTGTGGTCTCATTATCTACTGCATGAACATATCAACTATGATCTCTAATCAACATACCTGTATCTTCCAAGCCATTTATGTTCTGTTTCTCTGAGAAACAACTGCAATTTATGAACAATTTGATTCAGTGCTGCAATCAAGCCATAAAAGTCACATGATCTTCATCTAATTATTTTACTGTATCAGGTCTCAGATTTCGAGGACCTTGAAGAGGACAAATTCCTTAATGCTGTAGTTAAGGTGTGTTTAACGAGTACGCCTACTCTCTGTAGGTGATGCTTGTTTTGGTTACTCATACTTATTTTGGCCCATCTTATCAGTTATAAATATTTCTTTAGTTACCTTTACCTGTTGTTGTGCTGTATTTCTGAAGTTAGTCATGTCCTATTGTCTTCTTTGTGCTTAACTGCCTTCTTTACTGTTAGGTCTATTGCACTCATATTGCACCTGATTATGGGCTTCCTTGGCAGAAGCAAAGGCAACATGCAAGCACAGGGAGGCAAGTATTGATCTAATATGCATATCTGAATAAGTTTTTTGTTGGACTCTTTTGTTTACTTTTGCCATACAGCACTGAGCCAGTGACTTCTGTCTGCCTTTGTGTTCCGTGAGTGGGTGAGAAACAGTGGGCATAGATAATGAACTAATTATACTTCGATTAGTGGTTTTGTGATGTTGAAGGGGAGTTTTACTGACCTTTTTTCTGCAGTTATGTTTTTCACTGATTGAACAACTCAGCTACTCCAAAAATGAACTTGTAGATAAATGCTGTGTTTATTCTAAAATGTTTCTGTATCATCGTGACCTCTGTGCTCAAATGCTCATATTTTAGATGGGGTTGTCTATTTCAACACAATATAATCAACAATTTATAAATCAGAACCCCTGAGCTTATCTTACTTGACATTTGTTTCACAGTGCCTTTATGATTGGTGATGGCAAACTATTGACAAATGCACATTGTGTTGAGCATGACACCCAGGTGCCTACTTATGTCTATCAATTTCATTTTCCTATTTTGCAGTGGTATTTCAGATCCACATTCTGTATGTGCGTCCATACGAATCAACATTTTGCTTCATATTGTTAATTTTAGGCAGAATACAACTAGTGCTAACTTGTAAATCGTGCAGACTCTGGAAACCAGGTTATCTTTGCTGGGAGTAATACTCACATAATCACATACTATGGATGTAAATAGAATCTTTAATACAAACTATCAAGGTTCCAAATAATACAGGAATTGCATCTTGTTATGCTTTGAAATTGCACAGTCCTAATTGAACCACCTGTTGATTTAATTTGGTTCAAGTTTTGAATCATTATTCACTAGATTACTCGATATCAGATGGAGTACCTCAAAATTTCTAGCAATATTTCTGTACCTCTGAATTTACAATAACAGTTTACTTATGCCATTGACGCAAACTAAGTTTGTTTTGCAACACAGGTCAAAGTAAAGAGAAGGGGAGATGACAAAAAATATATTGCCAAGGTGCCTTTGTCTGTTGCTGTACTGCTTTAAAGTGTTTTAGAAACTTTTACGTGCATTAATATAACGACCCTCTTTCGCTCTAGACTCAGATTGGGTAACTACTAACTATTCATTTTATATTTCTTCCACAATTATCTGGATTAGCTGAACATAAACTTGCACTCTGGAATTTTTCTATAAGACCCTTCCATTAGTGAACCTACTCAGTCCATTGCATATTAATTCGGCTACCCAAATAATACTGATTTACTACATTTATAACTGATAAGATGGGCCAAAATAAGTATGAGTAACCAAAACAAGCATCACCTAAAGAGAGTAGGCGTACTCGTCAAACACACCTTAACTACAGCATTAAGGAATATGTCCTCTTCAAGGTCCACGAAATCTGGAACTTGAACTTCTTTGAGGAGATTGATGAGCAATTGTTGTGTCGTTGCTTTATTGACAATGTAGTCGTGGTAACAGAAAAAGTGATGAACATATTTTGAAACAGGATTTTTTACATCGTTGTTCAGTGTCCATACCCATTGATAAGAAATGGTGGTTGTTGGTTAATAGCCTTTTAAACAAGATTTTCTGCCAGTTGATTATGATTTTATTTCACTTTTTGAAAATTTGGATTGGTTAGATTACTTGGATACTAGGATGTTGTCTGATAAAATGATTCACAGGTTCTAGCAAGGGGTATTGAGTGTGACCTTGCATTGCTGTCTGTTGAGAATGAGGAATTCTGGCGAGGAACAGAGCCACTTCAACTGGGTCGCTTGCCGTGCCTTCAGGTATTTATCCCTGTTTTTTTTTTGAAAGAGTAAGTAACATGCGCAAACCAGGAACATGCCAATGGCCTAAATGTAAAGCAGTCATTCATTGTACTGTGTATCTATATTTGCTTAAATTCTTGATAGATGTTTGATTGCATATATTTTTTTTTGTTGTTTGGTTTTCATTTGATGTGGTTGTTTGTTTATCTCAGGATTCAGTAACTGTTGTGGGATATCCTCTTGGTGGAGACACGATATCTGTAACAAAAGGTGTTGTTTCACGCATCGAGGTTCTATTTCTTCACTTATTCAGTTTTCTATAAATCATGCTTTCTAGATGGCTTGTTCCCCATAAGTAGGAGAAAAACGATGGTATTTCATGCTTGCAATGATTATCCTCTTCCTGAAAAATACCATCCCTAGTCATGGTGCCTTTGTCAGAATCCATTTTTCTAAAATGTGGAAACAAATTAAACTGTTGCTTCCTGTGATAGATGCTGAACAAATATTAGATTCGTGTTGTTTCTGCTAGAAAACCACCCCTGCTATGTTAAGGCATAGTTAGCACTAGTTTAGTTTGGTATTCAAGCAGTTAACAGTTGTCAGATAAAAGATTATCTGACGATGGTTTGGGTTTTAGGTTCTGCATCTCATGGTTTGTGTAATTCGTCTACAATGGTTGTGTTAGGGGTTTTACCGGTTTTCCTGTCCGGTTTCCTTATAAATAGGATCAACTCTATTCTTTTATAGTGTGAATCGCACGAGCTCCCTGCCTTTCTGAAGGTTCTTCGGGAAAGAAAAAAAAATCACCTGTCCTGCACTGAGCTTGTTAATGGAAACATGATAGTACATGAAATATTGTCTTTGAGTCAGAAATTTATGCATATCGATTCTATAGATGTTTATATGCTAGTAAACTGTTATGATTTAATTAGATTATTAAACTTACACTATTTTGCTTTGGAATAGCCCAGGTCACTCCATATGCACATGGAACTTCAGATCTTCTTGGCATTCAAATCGATGCAGCAATAAATCCTGGTTAGTGTTTCCCTTGAACTTATGCCTTCTCTTAGGAAAATGAATTTCCTTGCTATTTATTTATTTGTTAAAAAATCATCAGGAAACAGTGTAAGTTAAATAATCTGCTTTTGCTTTGGCCTTAACTAAAAGATGAATTATATTGTGTTCTTTTTCTCTTTCAGGAAACAGTGGTGGACCAGCCTTTAATGACCATGGGGAATGCATCGGTGTGGCATTTCAGGTACTTCTACTCACTTATTTTTAGTAGTTGGGTAGCTCTGGGCAGATTTAAATGATGTACGACGTACCAGAACATATCAAATAAGTTCCATAATTTCCAGTTTCAAAACAAGCAGGTTCTGTATTCAGAAACTGTGGTGAGCTTGGATCATTTTTACATATGCATTACACATTTTATAAGCGGATAATCCATAAAGCCATAACTGCTTGCATTTTGCACTGAACTTAAAAGGTTGCCTTTTTGAAACTTTTGATGAACACACATGTAACATGCACTTGAAGTCCCGGTGAAGTGTAATTTTAACTTTTGATGTATTTGGTGTGACTCCAGTGAACTAATAGATCTCTTGCACTTAAGCTTCCTTTTGCAATGCAGTTGCTTTTAAAGCTCTTACATGAACTTACTAGGAACTAACTAGATTTCAGAAGACAACAATGTCATAATGACCTTACTATTCATATTAGGAGAGAAATATTGAAAAGAAGAAGAAGAGAGGAGCTGTGGGTGGGTTTATTTGCGAGTTCTAATACAAATGTGCCAATATACTGTTTATGCTTATTTGGATGTTATTAATATCAATCCACTGTATTTCCTAGTTGGATATCCTAATCCAAATAACAAAGTCCAAACCAATGGGAACATAAAAACCTAGTCTAATTATGTATGTGTATACAATAACCATCTAACAATTGATTTTACTGTAGGCACTGACTAAATAAATATTTTAGTAATTTCTATCTTGTCATTCTATCTTTTTTTTTTTCTCATTATGCATTTTGTTTAGGTGTTCAGGTCAGATGAAGCTGAAAATATTGGATATGTAATTCCAACTACAGTTGTATCCCATTTCTTGAACGACTATCAGAAGAATGGAAAATATACAGGTATTTTTTTTCTTTTTAAAATTAAGTCTCTTATACTTTTTGAGAAATAAGAAAATGAAAGCCATGTTTTAGTCTCTTAGAGATACTTCACCTTTTGGTAGATATTAACCTATTAACTATTACAGTGTGTACAGAAATCGGTTTCTAGTGTCAGGTAGACATTTTCATTTTGACTCCGTATCCTTAAAACCTTTTGAATTCCTTGTCTGTTCAAAGGTTTTATTCAAAACTGCATTTTCTAATTGTATGGATATTGAGCACACACTGCTTAGTATAACTGCATTTTCAAAATTTATGTTGGTTTTATGAAGTGGCATAACTGCTGCCTGTTGAAATTATTGTGCTTAGTATTTCAAACACTCTGTAGGATTTCCTTGCCTGGGTGTTCTCCTTCAAAAATTGGAAAACCCTGCGTTGCGTGAAAGCTTAAAAGTACCTTCAAGTGAGGTATGCTCATCTATACTTGACAAATTTCAGCATTTGAATATTAAAGTTCATGAGAGATTTGATATATTCTGAAATTGTTCTCACCTCTGTCCTTGTCATTTTTGTCTTCCTTTCTTGCAGGGTGTTCTTGTCCGCCGGGTTGAGCCTACTGCTCCTGCAAGCAAAGTTTTGCGGAAGGTAAATTGCACCACTTTGATGCAGTTCATAGGTTGAATGCTTGTTGGTTTTCTCCCTGCAAATGAATCTTTCTAAATTATTAATGGTTACTAAAAAACTGTAATTTGTTTCATCTGATCATTGTCTCCCCAGGGAGATGTGATAACAAGTTTTGATGGCGTCGCGGTTGGATGTGAGGGAACTGTACCATTCCGCTCCACAGAGCGAATTGCTTTCCGCTACCTCACAAGCCAAAAGTAAGTCCTTGGAAATTTTATCCTTCAAGTGTCTTTCCCCAAATTTGTTAATTCATTTCCAGAAACTTAAGTTTTTTAGAAATTTAATTTACAAATATACATATGAATGTATCCAACAGTGCTTTGTTAATTACAAGTGAAGCTTTCTCTGGATATGCATGACACGGTTACAAACTTGATTCATCTAAAGCATCCTTCTTTTGTCCTCTTGATCTGTATGCTTTCTAATAAGCTGTGCCACCTGGTCATCCTCCTGGTGGCATTTCTAAAAGATGTGTTATGGTCATCCGCCCATAAGACATCTTTACTTGAAATCAAAAGAAGCTATTACATTCCTGGCCATAGTGAATAATTATTATTTTTTTGTCAATCAGGTATGCAGGTGATGTTGCCCAACTAGGTATCATTCGGGCAGGCAACACCATGAAAGTACAGACCGTTTTGCAGCCAAGAAAACATTTAGTAAGATACTATAAACCCTTTATCCTAGTGATTTAAAATTTCACCAATTTGCACAATTTACAATAATCTTCATCCTCAAACAAGGTGCCGTTCCATGTTGAAGGAGGGCAGCCTTCCTATCTGATAGTTGCTGGCCTTGTCTTCACACCTTTGACAGAACCATTTATAGAGTAAGCAACTGATGGCTTTCCCTTTTAAACCCTCTGCCTTGGTATTGGGAAGCTTATAGTTGTCAATTTCTGTTGGTTTGCAGGGAGGAGTGCGAAGAAACTCTAGGGGTTAGATCAACATGCTTGCAGGTTACCTTTCCAAAGCTCTGAATTTTCTCATCATTATTAACATATTATCTTCATTTACAGTTGAAATTGCTGGCAAAGGCACGCTATTCTCTATCAACATTTGAAGGGGAGCAAATCGTTATTGTATCACAGGTATGCTGCATTCGATGGTTGTACCATTGACTAGTCCTCCATGCTTCATTGTTATTATCAAGTCATCTTCAATTCACCAATGGTATCTAGGTTTTGGCACACGAGGTTAACATTGGCTATGAACACATGGGCAATCAACAAGTAAAGCTCTTCCACCTTTGCTTATACTTTTTACGAGTTTGAATTAAATCCTATGCGTTCTATTAACCAACAATATTATCAGGTCATTAAGCTAAATGGAACCGTGGTAAAGAATATTCACCATCTTGCCCACCTTGTTGACAGTAAGTACAGCCTCATGCTGAATAACCTTTTAGTAGTAATATCTTACAATTCATGCTCAACTTTCCATGGCTAAATGTATGAGTTTTCAGACTGCAAAGACAAGTTCTTGACGTTCGAATTCGAAGACGACTTCCTAGTTGTTTTGGATCGGGAAGAAGCGACTACCGCATCATCAGATATCCTAAAGGAACATGCAATTCCCTCTGTAAGGTCATCTGATCTATCAGAGCCATATGTCGACACAGAGCAAGAAATCCAAAAACCAAACGATGATTTTGGTGACAGCCCTGTCACAAACTATGAAATGGGAGTTGACTGTCTCCTCTGGGCATGAACAGCCAAGGATGGAATTTGAATTTCAGTTCAAACAGTGACAATGCCGGTGAATTTCATGCATCTGGATGGCAGGAAAGAGCATTTCCCCACCATGTTGAAATCCACTCCATAGAGGCGAAGCCGGAGTCATGTTTGTTAGTGTAGGAAGTTCAGAGTTATGTTGTACCTTAGAAAACCACACAAATGCTTGATTCATCATCAATTTTTTTAGGGGATGGGACTATGGGACTGTGGGAGATTGGGGGAGGGCTGTAGAATTTGGCAGGGTGTAATCCTGTAATTTTTTGGGCATGCAATAAATCGTCCAGAAATTTTGTTGCTTTATTTTTACCTCTTGTTTGTACTCCCATCATTTTTAGAGAACATTTTATGAGTGCTAGTATTCGATATTCACATAAAAAATTTCAAGTTTCCCAGTACTCCCTTAGTTCTAAATACAAGCATATCTACTATTCGAACTTTGTTTCACAATATGCATTTTTAATATAAGCATTTTTAGCATGATTTACAATACTAATCATATAATTCACTTGCTGCGCTCCCCCATTTTACCTTCAATCACTCTCTCATCCTAACAATCCATTATTTAACGTGGGTACCAAAGTATTTTCTTTGTTAACTTTGATCTCATGTAAAAAAAAGATAAAATATAAAAATACTTATATTTTAGAACGTATAAATACTCAAATATTAAATTTTTTATGCATCAGAGTTCATGACCGTTGCTTTCTGATCTGACGCTTAATAAGTATCCTCATGAGTAATCTGCACCAATTTTCCCATCCCTTTCGCGCCGTAACTCATCATCGGCCATCGCCGCCGCCGCCGCCGCCGCCTTTCCCCTTCCGGCGGCGTCGTCTCCATTCCACTCCCACCGGAACAGTACTCCCGACTTGCCTGAGCCCGAGTCTCTTCTGTAGGGCATGAGAGATGCGTCCTCCGGGCTCCTCAACTACGCCCGCTTCAGCGGCCTCCTCGCCAGCTGCGGTCGCGAGGGAGACCTCCGCCTCGGCGCCGCCCTCCACGCCGCCGTCGTCAAGAACCCCGCCCACTTCCGCCTCTGCGCGAGCCGGCCCTGGCTCCGCCACGTCCTCGTCGCCTGGAACTCGCTCGTCTCCATGTACGCCAGGTGCGGCCGCCGCGAGGACGCCGCCAGGGTGTTCGACGAAATGCGCGTCCGCGACGCCGTCTCCTGGAACTCGCTCATCGCCGCCTCCCGCGGCGCCGGCGACGCGCTCGCGCTGTTCAGGCGGATGCTGCGGTCGGACGCGCGCGCCTGCGACCGCGCCACTTTCACGACGGTCCTGTCGGAGTGCGCGCGCGCGGGCGCGGCGTCGCTCCCAGCGTGCGCCATGGTGCACGGGCTGGTGGTTTCGTGCGGCTTCGAGGCGGAGGTGCCTGTCGGGAACGCGCTGGTGACGGCCTACTTCGAGTGCGGGTCTCCAGCCTCGGCAGAGAGGGTGTTCCATGGAATGGCAGAGAAGAACGTCATCACGTGGACAGCGATGATCTCTGGGATGGCCAGGGCAGAGCTGTACAAGGAGAGCTTCAGTCTTTTTGGGCAGATGATCCGCACGGTGGATGCCAACAACGCGACGTACTCGTGCGCCCTGCTAGCTTGCGCCAGATCTTTAGCAGCAAGGGAAGGTCAGCAGGTTCATGGGCTTGTTGTGAAGGCTGGATTCGAGGATGATCTCCATGTCGAAAGCGGCCTCATGGATGTCTATTCCAAATGCGGTTTGATGGAGGATGCTCTGACCGTCTTTCGCTCTTGTCGAGAACCCGATGAAGTTTTTCTGACAGTGATCCTGGTTGGATTTGCTCAGAATGGACTGGAAGAGAAAGCATTCGAATTGTTCGCCGAGATGGTGGGTGCAGGAAATGAGATTGATGAAAACACTGTTTCTGCAGTTCTGGGGGCATTCGGTGCTTCTGCGCCATTTGCTCTTGGGAAGCAAATCCATGCATTGGTCATCAAGAGGTGTTTTGGAGTGAATACCTATGTCTGCAATGGTTTGGTCAATATGTATTCAAAATGCGGTGAATTGAGAGAGTCTGTCCGGGTGTTTGATGAAATGCCCAGTAAGAACTCAGTTTCATGGAACTCCATCATTGCAGCCTTCGCCAGACATGGACATGGTTCAGAGGTCTATCAGCTGTTCGAATCCATGAAAGCTGACGGTGCCAAGCCCACCGATGTCACATTCTTGT
Source organism: Oryza sativa Japonica Group (assembly GCF_034140825.1). NCBI lineage: Eukaryota > Viridiplantae > Streptophyta > Magnoliopsida > Poales > Poaceae > Oryza > Oryza sativa. The sequence goes on from NC_089039.1 coordinate 2,749,978, forward strand.
CGCTGCTTCATGCTTGTAGTCATGTTGGGTCAGCTAAGAAGGGACTGGAGATCTTGAATTCTATGTCATCACAGTATGGAGTTCTTCCAAGGATGGAGCATTACGCATGTGTGGTTGATATGCTTGGCCGAGCCGGCTTGTTAGACGACGCAAAATCGTTTATAGAAGATGGACCTTTCACGGACAATGCTCTTCTTTGGCAGGCTTTAATGGGAGCTTGTAGCTTCCATGGCAACTCCGAAGTTGGGAAGTATGCAGCAGAGAAGTTGCTCCTCCTGGACCCTAGTTGTACGGCTGCTTATGTGTTGCTGTCAAACATCTACTCATCCGAGGGAAGATGGGATGATCGAGCCAAGGTGATGAAGAGGATGAGCGAAATGGGCTTGAGGAAGGACACTGGCAAGAGCTGGATCGAACTCGAGAAGGAGGTTCACTCTTTCGTTGTCAGATCAACATCTCATCCTAATTCAGCTGCTGCTGTTCGTTGATGATGTGCTGCATCATCTGTCCAGTGATCAAGACCTGATGGAGAACACCGCTTTGTGAGATTTCAGGTCTGTATCTTTCGTTCAGCTCTACAATAATATGAAGTCTTGGTATACACATCTGATTCTGATACATACAATATAGGTTGTGTTTAGATACAAAGTTTGGATCCAAACTTCAGTCCTTTTCCATCACATCAACCTGTCATACACACATAACTTTTCAGTCACATCATCTCTAATTTCAACTAAAATCCAAACTTTGCGCTGAACTAAGGCTGTGTTTAGATCCAAAATTTGGATCCAAACTTCAGTCCTTTTCCATCACATCAACCTGTCATACACACATAACTTTTCAATCACATCATCTCCAATTTAAACCAAAATCCAAACTTTGGATCCAACTAAACACACACTAAACACAGCCTAGTCTAGTACAAGTTTGTCAGGATTAGTTTTCAACTTTCTGGTAGAACATATCCATATTCTACATGAATATTTTATAATAGTAAATTCAACGTTGCTTCATTTTCATTGTGTTATAGAGTACCGAAAGAAGTATGCACCCTCAAAGTCAAAGCCATAGAGATTCGCCGTCTGAGATGTGAACGACTCAACTGTCATCTTCCTCCGGTGTCGCGCGCCGCCGCCGCACCATGGACGTCGTCAGCATCGTCGGGCTACAGGACGACGGCAGCGAGCCGGCAACCGGAGGGTAGCAAGAACAGCTTCCCGGCGGCCAGTTCACGCCGGCGAAGGTCGCAGGGTGAGGATGGCGTGACACGTACGCCAACTGGAAGATCATTTCTGCACCAACATCACTGAGTGACAGAGACCAGGAGGAGCCATATGTAATTGTGTGACAACAACGTTTCAATGTACAAGTATCCAGAGTGAAGAGCCTCATGAAACAATCCATATATTTTGCCACAAGTATAATTATCAGAGCAGTATGAATCTCCTTCTGAACAGTACCAACCTATAGTTTTGCATAAGGTTTTACTAACTTAGACATCAAATACTGTAGAACATAGGAGGTTCAAACATGTAAGGAAAAAAAAACTAGCAACATATTGTTCCTATCATCCCTCCGATTCTTCATATGGATAACTGAATTTCATACTTTTCCATCATAACCTTTGGTAGCACCAACATAATTACATAATTGATCACCATTAGTTGGAGGTTCAGCATAGTGTCACCACCCACATTCCTGCACCAAACTCAATACAATTTAAAACATTCCTTTTGGTAATCAGAAAATCTCAATGCCAGTCTTGAATAGTATACAGACAACATTTTCTCCTAAAAGTCATGGTAGGC